>NW_027438406.1:0-123706 GCF_000715075.1 Nicotiana tabacum | reverse complement strand
CTATCATATACTTGTTCAATTTTCTTATTTATTCTAGTAGGGTGTTGACCTGACCTCATCACTACTCTACCGAGGTTAGCACTTATTGGGTACCGTTGTAGTCTACTCATTCTACACTTTTGCACATCCTTTTATGCAGATCCAGGTAGCCTTACCAGCTGTCACGCCCCGAACCTAGGAGCGAAACCAGCACCCGGTGCCTCACCTAATCTGGCGTACCATATTGCGACTAAGGGACTCTGAACATATAATGTCATACTTTGGCCATGGGGCCACCTTGCAAGACAATTTGCGAAGCAAAATATAAAAATGAATGAAAACTAGCGCTAACTAAACATCAATATAAAGCTAGGCCGACAAGGCCGTCATAGCTACTACAGCTGACAAACCACCAATTTATACAAACCCAACATACAACACTAACCAACAGGATATGTCTACAAGCCTCTACTGATAGATGTACTGTGATCGGAACAGGGCCCCGACCTACCCATAACATATATACAGATATGGTGCACCCCAAGGTGAGGTACTGGGCCTGATGTAACCTTTCTCCAACAAATCTTTTAACTGCTCCTTCAACTCCTTCAATTTTCCAGGTGCCATTCTATACGGAGGGACGAATATTGGTTGAGTTCCTGGAAGCAAATCGATGCTAAAATCAATCTCTCGCTCTGGAGGAATACCTGGAAGCTCATCTACAAACACATCTGCATACTCTTTGACTACAGGAATAGACTGAAGTGTAGGTATCTCAACATCTGCATCTCTAACTCGCACAATATGATAAATGTACCCTTTTGCGATCATTTTCCTTGCCTTCAGATAGGAAATAAACCTACCTCTGGGTGTTGGTGTATTACCTACCCATTCAAGGACTGGCTCACCCGAAAAATGAAATCTGACTGCCTTTGCTCGGCAATCAACTGTGGCATAGCAAGCTGCCAACCAGTCCATGCCCATGATAGCATCAAAATCCATCATCTCTAGCTCAACTAGGTCAGCTGAGGTCTGACGACTACAAATTGTCACCGTACAACCTCGGTAAACCCGTCTAGCAATAATCGATTCTCCGACTGGTGTAGATACCGCAAAAGGATCACTTAGTATTTCAGGCACTATACCAAACTTCCTCGCGACAAATGGGGTAATATATGATAAAGTAGATCCTGGGTCTATCAAAGCATAAGCATCGTGAGAGCAAATGGTTAATATACCTGTCACAACGTCTGGTGAAGACTCCTGGTCCTGTCGACCCGCTAAAGCATAGATACGGTTCTGATTACCACTTGAACTGGAACCTCTACCTCTGCCTCGACCTCTACCAGCCGAAGACTGAGACTCGTGCCTTGAAGGATGCACGGACATAGATGATCCTGTTGCTGAACTCGCTGGTTGTGCCATTCCCCCAGAATCTCTATTTGGGCAATCTCGCATCATATGCCTCGGACGCCCACATGTATAACAAGCATCAGAACCTGCTCGGCATTGACCCAAGTGTCCTCTACCACAGATGTCACACCGCGGAGGAAATGACCATGTCTGCACAGAACCTCATTGTCGTTGCAAACCCGACGCCCGTGAGCTCTCACCTGGTCCTGAGCGGTCATACCTGTAACCCTGTAACTGAGGTGGCGGAGGCCTAGGTGGCCGTCCGAAGTACTGGGTCCTATAACTACCCTTAGATTGCTCCCGAGACCTGGGAAATCTCATCCTCTTACGTTGCCCTTGCTCAGCCCTCTCTGTACCCTGCTGCCGACGCCTACCCCTTTCTATATTCTGGGCGAATGCCTGAATCCGGGAGATATCCATACTATCCTGCAATGCAGCGGTGGCACATGCCTCGGTTAACTCTGGGGCTAACCCTGCTATAAACCTGTGAATCCTGTCCCGCATAGTAGCAACAATGGATGGTGCATATCTGGCCAATGAGTCAAAACGGAGACTATACTCTCGAACACTCATATTACCCTGCTTGAGGGCTAGAAACTGATCGACTCGAGCCTGTCGGATCTCCCGTGGTAAGTACTGGTCAAGGAAGGCATCTGAAAAATTCTCCCAAATAGCTGGAGGTGCATCACGTCCCCTGGACCTCTCCCATCCCTCGTACCAAAGGATGGCTATATCTCGGAGTCGAAAAGCTGCTAGCTCAACTGCCTCTTTCTCCGTGGCATGCATAACACGAAAGATCCTGTGAAACTGATCTATGAAATCCTGCGGGTCCTCCCTCTGATCTGTCCCCGTGAACTCTGGGGGACTCAAAGCAATAAACTCTCGGACCCTTGAACTCCCAGACCCCTCAGAAGTTCCTGCACTAGCTGATGCCCTAGCCTGTTGTTGGGTAGCTACCAACTGTGTCAACAAATGCACCGCACTTCTCAAGTCCTGATCTAATGGAAGTGGAGGGGGAACTGGATGTGCGGTTTCCCTAGGAATCTCCGCAGTTGGTGGAGGAGCCGGTAATGGCTGAGTAGGGGTCTCCCCTTGAGCCTCAGACTGGGCCCCATGTACTGGGGTACCCTGCTGGTCCCCTCACCTACTGTTGTATCTCTCCTCTGGCTAGCCGTAGTCTTCCTAGTCACCGTCATCTGTGCATGCAAACACCAACACATAAGTTTAATTCAAATTTCCTATAACTCAGTTCTATAGCACGATTTAGATTTCAAAGAAGGGTAACCAACCCCTAAATGCCCTGTAGTTCCCTACTTATATAATGTGGTGCACAACACATCTATAAACAAGACCCTACTAGACACGGCTTGTAGACTCCCTAGGACAGAACTGCTCTGATACCAAGTTTGTCACGCCCCGAACCTAGGAGCGAAACCAGCACCCGGTGCCTCACCTAATCTGGCATACCATATTGTGACTAAGGGACTCTGAACATATAATGTCATACTTTGGCCATAGGGCCACCTTGCAAGACAATTTGCGAAGCAAAATTTAAAAATGAATGGAAACTAGCACTAACTAAACATCAATATAAAGCTAGGCCGACAAGGCCGTCATAGCTACTACAGCTGACAAACCACCAATTTATACAAACCCAACATACAACACTAACCAACAGGATATGTCTACAAGCCTCTACTGATAGATGTACTGTGATCGGAACAGGGCCCCGACCTACCCATAACATATATACAGATATACATAAGATGTACACAAAACTCTAGACCTGGCAACTCCGAAAGACGTGGAGCTTACCGATCAAGCGAAACTCGGGAAACACCTACTGAGGAGGTCTACCCGTCTGTCTGTCTGAACCTGCACGCATGAAATGCAGCGCCCCCAGAAAAGGGACTTCAGTACAAAATAATGTACCGAGTATGTAAGGCAATAAAATAACTAAAAGCTGAAACTGAACTGATAATATGATAACTGAAATTAACTGGGAGTCAAAGATGGTCTGGAGATATTCTTACGTGCTGATACTGACTCAACTCTCTCAATATATTAAGTAAAATAAATGTCCGGCCCTATAAGGTTCGGTACGTGTAACTGCTCGGCCGTAGTAGGCTCGCTCATAAGAGCTCGGCCATACTGGGCATCTGTACCTCGGCCATCCTGGGCTCGCTCATAGGCGCTCGGCCACAGTAGGCTCGGTATATATAACTTACCATCTGATCAGAGGTTGCCCAATAGGGGCCTGCCCACCGATTATAGCTCGATGGTGGTGCAAATACTATAATATTGTGTGTGTATATATATATATATATATAGACCCTCTGCTCTCTTGACTGAATAAAGACAAAACTAAACTGAATATGAAGTCTCGATAAGGAATAATATTGTAACTTATGAGACTAGAATAATGTGAATAAATTCATGAATACGAACTTCTCTTTATGTCTCATTATTAACACATGTAGCTACGAGATCATGCCAAAATGAAGGAAGGGATTAGCCTTAACATACCTTATCACAATCTTCCCAATCACCAAGTTGAACTCACCTCTTTGCACCTTAATCTACAAGAATGATAATAATACTATCGTTAAGTTACGAGAGGTACAACTATCGCACAACGAACGACAAACTTATTTTGTATTAAAACGGGCAGCATCTCTCCTATAATCCTTATTCCTCCAAATTCAAGATAACACCAACAATACAAGAACAGAACAATAACAACATAAATACATCATTTTCCAGCCCTATATACGCCATCAAACACTACAAAACAGCCCAACACACCCCAATCTCTTCATACTCAAAACGACCACCGTAGTAGTGTCAAACGACCCGGAAATGTTATGACGAACGACCAGCCAACCACCCTACATTTATATGGTGTTTCTACACCCCCTTCCTCCTCCAAAACTCCACAAAACAGTAGTAAAACACGCAGCCCAACAGCAACACAAAACAGTCCACAAAACAGTCCGCTACAAGTGAATAACTCGAACTCACGGCTTCCGATCACCGTCCCGTGAGTTCTTACAAGTATAGAACGACTTGCCATGAATTTATAGAAGAACAAATGGATGAAAGAGAGCAGTAAACTCACCTTATTTGTTGGATAACTCAGCTCCTATCTTGGTCCTTCAAACTTTAGGTTTTACCTCTAATTAGAAATTGAAAGGGAGAGAAAATCAATTAGGGTTTGTGGGAAATTTTTGGGAGGATTCTTTGCAGAGCTTATGTCTGGTTATTATGCTCTATTTTAAGTCTAATATATGAAGAAAATGGGCCTTTAAAAGGCCTCTTTGGACGACCCGAAATGGTCCATTTTTGGGCTTTCATTTAAGCAAGTAGGTGACACACCTACTTGTCACCTAGCAGCTTGCGCAGTATCGCAAAAGTGCCCATATCTCTCTACTCCAATGTCGTATTGACAAACGGTTTAATGCGTTGGAAAATAGACTCATAGATCTTTAATTTTATGGGTGGAACACCCCATAACTCTAAGTATATTGGGAGAAAATTGCAGTTACATTTGACCCAAAGTTTCAGTAAAACTTATGAATGTAACTTGTGATGACTTTCATCGACTTTTGTTCCACAACTCGCTTGACTTAAAAACATAACACACGGATGTCATACGACTTATATAAATCATAACATAATCTGTTTATCAAGTTAATCACCCTAGTCTCACCCCAAAGGTACATGTTATAACATTCCCAACTTGTCGACTTTCGACGAAATATTGTTTTATTCAATTGCTTTAGCTTCTGAACTGTCCAACCCTCTTTGTACTTGTTGTTCATAATCTTCAATATTTGTAACCTCATAGGTAACATGATTAACTTACTTTATATACTTTTAAATATTATCTCATTTTTGGTCCTACATTAGTTTGTTACGACGCATTTTTACGTACAAAGATATAGGGTGTAACACCAGCCTAAGCACCGGTGAGTAGAGTTTAGATATGGAGACTTCAAGGTATACCTTCCGGCATCTGCGGGCCTCGGAGTCACCCTCTACCTAGTTCTATTTCATTTTCCCTTTTTATAGATAATGTTGTATGGGGATATTTAGTATACTGTTGTAGAGCTTGGGACTTGGTATCACTGGATGTTGGGAGTTTTATTCTGTTGAGTTGCAGAGTTCTTTTATGTTAGTTGTTGAGTTATTTGAAAGTTTTTATCATTTTCTCAGTTAAATTCTGCCTGAATGTTAGGCTTACCTATTCTTAGAGACTAGGTTCCATCACGACATCCTACAGAGGAATATTTGGTCAGTGACAAGTTGGTATCAAAGCCCTAGGTACATAGGTTTTACGTGTCAAAAGCAGGAATAGTAGAATCTCACAGATCGGTACCGAAACTTTTGTATTTATCTTCGAGAGGCTATGGAACTGTTAGAAAACTTCACTTATTTGATCCCTTATCATGCGAATTTCTTGACATTAGATTTCTAAATCTATGTCTTTCTATTCTCTCATAGATGGTGAGGACATCCACCGCTGGATCCAACGATTAGATATTGTGCCCCTAGATAGAGCCGCGAGAGGCCGAGGCTGGGGCCGCGGTCAGGGTCCGGGGGAGGACAAGGAGGGGCATGTAGTGTAGCCAGAGCAGCTGCTCGAGCTACGACAGAGGAGCCACCGGTAGCTTCAGTTGGGAGGTAGGCACTTGTGGCGCTTGTTGCTACCCCTGCACTTCAAGAGACGCTCGCCCAATTCTTGAGCATATTTGGTAATCTAGCTCAGGCGGGGTTGATTCCACTTGCAACGGCAACATCTCAGGCTAGGGTAGGAGCGCAAACTCCAGCAGCCCGTACCCTAGAGAAGTGATTCCATGTTGAGCAGGTCCCATAGGTTATACAATTGCAGCTGGTTGTCCCAGTTCAGGCCGAGGTTAGGGCATCAACTTCTAAGGAGGAGTAGCTCAGGCTCGAGTGGTACAAAAAATACCATCCTCCTTCGTTCAGTGGCCTAGCTACAGAGGACGCACAAGGCTTTCTGGAAAAGTGCCACTGTATTCTCCATAACATGGGTATAGTGGAGCCGAGCGGGGGTTCTTTCACTTCTTTCTAGCTATCGGGACTAGCGTACTAGTCTTGGTGGGATTGGGAGGAGGCTAGCCCAACCGAGGCAGCTTCACTCACATGGGCTCAATTTTTTGAGATTTAATTGAGATTTTGTTCCCCGGAGCCTTTGGGATACATGGCGCGAGCAGTTTGAGCAGTTGTGCCAGGGTTCTATGATCGTATCAGTGTATGTTCTGAAGTTTAGTGAGTTGTCCAGATATGCACCTACCTTGGTTTACACCATTAGAGATCGAGTCCGTCGATTTATCAAGAGGCTCAACTATGGTATTAGATTCAGCATGGCTCGATAGTTGGAGACTGATACTCCATACCAGCAGGTGGTAGAAATCACATGGAGATTAGAGGGTTTGCAAGGCCAGGAGACATGACAGGGAGGCCAAGAGTCCTCGAGATTCTGGTGGATATAGTGGTGTCCACCAGAAAGTTATATGTTGTGATATTGATACGCATGTGGTGGATTAAGGATTGGGGTCGAAATGCATATGGTGAGATAAGGTGGTCTTAATATGATTGTTGGTAGTAGAGGAACTACTTGAAGCCACGCGGTGTGATAAGGTGGGCTAAAACGTGGGAAGCTATTTCGAAAAAATGATTTTCAAAAATAAATGCATGGCTCCCGCAGTGATATAAGGAATGATTATGATTTGTTTTGTGATATGAGACTGTGAGGCAGTACCTCGGTAGTGATGCTTGCTAATACCATTCAATTATATCACTTGTGTGTTTGGTTGCTTTGTTTCCTTGGCATATTATTCATTGTTTACTTTCGTGATGCCTTAATTGCCTTAATTCAGTATATCTATTCTTGGTATATTTTCTTCATTGTTTCATTTTTGTTGTTTATCATTATCACACTATCATATACCTGTTCAATTTTCTTATTTATTCTAGTAGGGTGTTGACCTGACCTCATCACTACTCTACCGAGGTTAGCACTTATTGGGTACCATTGTAGTCTACTCATTCTACACTTTTGCACATCCTTTTATGCAGATCCAGGTAGCCTTACCAGCCTAGGCACCGGTGAGTAGAGTTTAGATATGGAGACTTCAAGGTATACCTGCCGGCGTCTGCGGGCCTCGGAGTCACCCTCTACCTAGTTCTATTTCATTTTCCCTTTTTATAGATAATGTTGTATGGGGATATTTAGTATATTGTTGTAGAGCTTGGGACTTGGTATCACCGGATGTTGGGAGTTTTATTCTGTTGAGTTGCAGAGTTCTTTTATGTTAGTTGTTGAGTTATTTGAATGTTTTTAACATTTTCTCAGTTATATTCTGCCTGAATGTTAGGCTTACCTACTCTTAGAGACAAGGTTCCATCACGATATCCTACAGAGGAAAATTTGGTCAGTGACAAGTTGGTATCAAAGCCCTAGGTACATAGGTTTTACGTGTCAAAAGCAGGAATAGTAGAATCTCACGGATCGGTACAGAAACTTTTGTATTTATCTTCGAGAGGCTATGGAACTGTTAGGAAACTTCACTTATTTGATCCCTTATCATGCGAATTTCTTGACTTCAGATTTCTAAATCTATGTCTTTCTATTCTCTCATAGATGGTGAGGACATCCACTGTTGGATCCGACGATCAGATATTGTGCCCCCTGATAGAGCCGCGAGAGGCCGGGGCTGGGGCCGCGGTCAGGGTCCGGGAGAGGACGAGGAGGGGCATGTAGTGTAGCCAGAGCAGCTGCACGAGCTACGACAAAGGAGCCACCGGTAGCTGCAGTTTGGCGGTAGGCACTTGTGGCGCTTGTTGCTACCCCTGCACTTCAAGAGACGCTCGCCCAATTCTTGAGCATATTTGGTAATCTACCTCAGGCGGGGTTGATTCCACTTGCAAAGGCGACATCTCAGGCTAGGGTAGGAGCTCAAACTCCAGCGGCCCGTACCCCAGAGCAGTGATTCCATGTTGAGCAGGTCCCATAGGTTATACAAGTGCAGCTGGTTGTCCCAGTTCAGGCCGAGGTTAGGGCATCAACTTCTAAGGAGGAGTAGCTCAGGCTCGAGTGGTACAAAAAATACCATCCTCCTTCTTTCAGTGGCCTAGCTATAGAGGACGCACAAGGCTTTCTGGAAAGGTGCCACTGTATTCTCCATAACATGGGTATAGTGAAGACGAGCGGGGGTTCGTTCACTTCTTTCTAGCTATCAGGACTAGCGTACTAGTCTTGGTGGGATTGGGAGGAGGCTAGCCCAACCGAGGCAGCTTCACTCACATGGGCTCAATTTTTTGAGATTTAATTGAGATTTTGTTCCCCGGAGCCTTTGGGATACATGGCGCGAGTAGTTTGAGCAGTTGTGCCAGGGTTCTATGATCGTATCAGAGTATGTTCTGAAGTTTAGTGAGTTGTCCAGATATGCACCTGCCTTGGTTTACACAATTAGAGATCGAGTCCGTCGATTTATCAAGAGGCTCAACTATGGTATTAGATTCAGCAAGGCTCGATAGTTGGAGACTGATACTCCATACCAGCAGGTGGTAGAAATCACATGGAGATTGGAGGGTTTGCAAGGCCAGGAGACATGACAGGGAAGCCAAGAGTCCTCGAGATTCTGGTGGATATAGTATTGTCCACCAGAAAGTTATATGTTGTGATATTGATACGTATGTGGTGGATTATGGATTGGGGTCAAAATGCATGCGGTGAGATAAGGTGGTCTTGATATGCTTGTTGGTAGTAGAGGAACTACTTGAAGCCACGTGGTGTGATAAGGTGGGCTAAAACAGAGGAAGCTATTTCGAAAAAATGATTTTCAAAACTAAATGCAAGGCTCCCGCGGTGATATAAGGAATGATTATGATATGTTTTGTGATATGAGACTGTGAGGCAGTACCTCGGTAGTGATGCTTGCTAATATCATTCAATTATATCACTTGTGTGTTTGTTGCTTTGTTTCCTTGTCATATTATTCATTGTTTACTTTCGTGATGCCTTAATTGCCTTAATCTAGTGTATCTATTCTTGGTATATTTTCTTCATTTTTTCATTTTTGTTGTTTATCATTATCACACTATCATATACCTGCTCAATTTTCTCATTTATTCTAGTAGGGTGTTGACCTGACCTCATCACTACTCTACCGAGGTTAGCCCTTATTGGGTACGGTTGTAGTCTACTCATTCTACACTTTTGCTCATCCTTTTATGCAGATCCAGGTAGCCTTACCAGCCTAGGCACCGGTGAGTAGAGTTTAGATATGGAGACTTCAAGGTATACCTGCCGGCGTCTGCGGGCCTCGGAGTCACCCTCTACCTAGTTCTATTTCATTTCCCCATTTTATAGATAATGTTGTATGGGGATATTTAGTATACTGTTGTAGAGCTTGGGACTTGGTATCACCGGATGTTGGGAGTTTTATTCTGTTGAGTTGAAGTGTTCTTTTAAGTTAGTTGTTGAGTTATTTGAAAGTTTTTATCATTTTCTCAGTTAAATTCTGCCTGAATGTTAGGCTTACCTACTCTTAGAGACAAGGTTCCGTCACGATATCCTACAGAGGAAAATTTGGTCAGTGACAAGTTGGTATCAAAGCCCTAGGTACATAGGTTTTACGAGTCAAAAGCAGGAATAGTAGAATCTCACGGATAGGTATAGAAACTTTTGTATTTATCTTCGAGAGGCTATGGAACTGTTAGGAAACTTCACTTATTTGATCCCTTATCATGCGAATTTCTTGACTTTAGATATCTAAATCTATGTCTTTCTATTCTCTCATAGATGGTGAGGACATCCACCGCTGGATCCGACGATCAGATATTGTGCCCCCTGATAGAGCCGCGAGAGGCCGGGGCTGGGGCCGCGGTCAAGGTCCGGGAGAGGACAAGGAGGGGCATGTAGTGTAGCCAGCGCAGCTGCATGAGCTACGACAGAGGAGCCACCGGTAGCTTCAGTTGGGAGGTAGGCACTTGTGGCGCTTGTTGCTACCCCTGCACTTCAAGAGACGCTCGCCCAATTCTTGAGCATATTTGGTAATCTAGCTCAGGCGGGGTTGATTCCACTTGCAACGGCAACATCTCAGGCTAGGGTAGGATCGCAAACTCCAGCGGCCCGTACCCCAGAGCAGTGATTCCATGTTGAGCAGGTCCCATAGGTTATACAAGTGTAGTTGGTTGTCCTAGTTCAGGCCGAGGTTAGGGCATCAACTTCTAAGGAGGAGTAGCTCAGGCTCGAGTGGTACAAAAAATACCATCCTCCTTCTTTCAGTGGCCTAGCTATAGAGGACGCATAAGGCTTTCTGGAAAAGTGCCACTGTATTCTCCATAACATGGGTATAGTGAAGACGAGCGGGGGTTCTTTCACTTCTTTCTAGCTATCGGGACTAGCATACTAGTCTTGGCGGGCTTGGGAGGAGGCTAGCCCAACCGAGGTAGCTTCACTCACATGGGCTCAATTTTTAGAGATGTTATTGAGATTTTGTTCCCCGCAGCCTTTGGGATACATGGCGCGAGCAGTTTGAGCAGTTGTGCCAGGGTTCTATGATCGTATCAGCGTATGTTCTAAAGTTTAGTGAGTTGTCCAGACATGCACCTGCCTTGGTTTACACAATTAGAGATCGAGTGCGTCGATTTATCAAGAGGCTCAACTATGGTATTAGATTCAGCATGGCTCGATAGTTGGAGACTGATACTCCATACCAGCAGGTGGTAGAAATCACATGGAGATTGGAGGGTTTGCAAGGCCAGGAGACATGACAGGGAGGCCAAGAGTCCTCGAGATTCTGGTGGATATAGTGGTGTCCACCAGAAATTTATATGTTGTGATATTGATACGCATGTGGTGGATTAAGGATTGGGGTCGAAATGTATATGGTGAGATAAGGTGGTCTTGATATGCTTGTTGGTAGTAGAGGAACTTCTTTAAGCCACGCGGTGTGATAAGGTAGGCTAAAACACGGGAAGCTATTTCGAAAAAATAATTTTCAAAACTAAATGCAAGGCTCCCGCGGTGATATAAGGAATGATTATGATTTGTTTTGTGATATGAGACTGTGAGGCAGTACCTCGGTAGTGATGCTTGCTAATATCGTTCAATTATATCACTTGCGTGTTTGTTGCTTTGTTTCCTTGTCATATTATTCATTGTTTACTTTCGTGATGCCTTAATTGCCTTAATTCAGTGTATCTATTCTTGGTATATTTTCTTCATTGTTTCATTTATGTTGTTTATCATTATCACACTATCATATACCTGTTCAATTTTCTTATTTATTCTAGTAGGGTGTTGACCTGACCTCATCACTACTCTACCGAGGTTAGCACTTATTGGGTACAATTGTAGTCTACTCATTCTACACTTTTGCACATCCTTTTATGCAGATCCAGGTAGCCTTACCAGCCTAGGCACCGGTGAGTAGAGTTTAGATATGGAGACTTCAAGGTATACCTGCCGGCGTCTGCGGGCCTCGGAGTCACCCTCTACCTAGTTCTATTTCATTTTCCCTTTTTATAGATAATGTTGTATGTGGATACTTAGTATACTGTTGTAGAGCTTGGGACTTGGTATCACCCGATGTTGGGAGTTTTATTCTGTTGAGTTGCAGAGTTCTTTTATGTTAGTTGTTGAGTTATTTGAAAGTTTTTATCATTTTCTCAGTTAAATTCTGCCTGAATGTTAGGCTTACCTACTCTTAGAGACTAGGTTCTATCACGACATCCTACAGAGGAAAATTTGGTCAGTGACAAGTTGGTATCAAAGCCCTAGGTACATAGGTTTTACGTGTCAGAAGCAGGAATAGTAGAATCTCACGGATCGGTACAGAAACTTTTGTATTTATCTTCGAGAGGCTATGGAACTGTTAGGAAACTTCACTTATTTGATCCCTTATCATGCGAATTTCTTGACTTTAGATTTCTAAATCTATGTCTTTCTATTCTCTCATAGATGGTGAGGACATCCACCGCTGGATCCGACGATCAGATATTGTGCCCCCTGATAGAGCCGCGAGAGGCCGGGGCTGGGGCCGCGGTCACGGTCCGGGAGAGGACAAGGAGGGTCATGTAGTGTAGCCAGAGCAGCTGCACGAGCTACGACAGAGGAGCCACCGGTAGCTTCAGTTGGGAGGTAGGCACTTGTGGTGCTTGTTGCTACCCCTGCACTTCAAGAGACGCTCGCCCAATTCTTGAGCATATTTGGTAATCTAGCTCAGGCGGGGTTGATTCCACTTGCAACGGCAACATCTCAGGCTAGGGTAGGAGCGCAAACTCCAGCGGCCCGTACCCCAGAGCAGTGATTCCATGTTGAGACGGTCCTATAAGATATACAAGTGCAGCTGGTTGTCCTAGTTCAGGCCGAGGTTAGGGCATCAACTTCTAAGGAGGAGTAGCTCAGGCTCGAGTGGTACAAAAAATACCATCCTCCTTCTTTCAGTGGCCTAGCTACAGAGGACGCATAAGGCTTTCTGGAAAAGTGCCACTGTATTCCCCATAACATGGGTATAGTGAAGACGAGCGGGGGTTCTTTCACTTCTTTCTAGGTATCGGGACTAGCATACTAGTCTTGGCGGGCTTGGGAGGAGGCTAGCCGAACCGAGGCAGCTTCACTCACATGGGCTCAATTTTTAGAGATGTTATTGAGATTTTGTTCCTCGAAGCCTTTGGGATACATGGCGCGAGCAGTTTGAGCAGTTGTGCGAGGGTTCTATGATCGTATCAGAGTATGTTCTGAAGTTTAGTGAGTTGTCCAGATATGCACCTGCCTTGGTTTACACAATTAGAGATCGAGTCCGTCGATTTATCAAGTGGCTCAACTATGGTATTAGATTCAGCATGGCTCGATAGTTGGAGATTGATATTCCATACCAGCAGGTGGTAGAAATCACATGGAGATTGGAGGGTTTGCAAGGCCTGGAGACATGACAGGGAGGCCAAGAGTCCTCGAGATTCTGGTGGATATAGTGGTGTCCACCAGAAAGTTATATGTTGTGATATTGATACGCATGTGGTGGATTAAGGATTGGGGTCGAAATGCATATTGTGAGATAAGGTGGTCTTGATATGCTTGTTGGTAGTAGAGGAACTACTTTAAGCCACGCGGTGTGATAAGGTGGGCTAAAACACGGGAAGCTATTTCGAAAAAATTATTTTCAAAACTAAATGCAAGGCTCCCGCGGTGATATAAGGAATGATTATGATTTGTTTTGTGATATGAGACTGTGAGGCAGTACCTCGGTAGTGATGCTTGCTAATACCATTCAATTATATCACTTGTGTGTTTGTTGCTTTGTTTCCTTGTCATATTATTCATTGTTTACTTTCGTGATGCCTTAATTACCTTAATTCAGTGTATCTATTCTTTGTATATTTTCTTCATTGTTTCATTTTTTTGTTGTTTATCATTATCACACTATCATATACCTGTTCAATTTTCTTATTTATTCTAGTAGGGTGTTGACCTGACCTCATCACTACTCTACCGAGGTTAGCACTTATTGGGTACAGTTGTAGTCTACTCATTTTACACTTTTGCACATCCTTTTATGCAGATCCAGGTAGCCTTACCAGCCTAGGCACCGGTGAGTAGAGTTTAGATATGGAGACTTCAAGGTATACCTGCCGGCGTCTGCGGGCCTCGGAGTCACCCTCTACCTAGTTCTATTTCATTTTCCCTTTTTATAGATAATGTTGTATGGGGATATTTAGTATACTGTTGTAGACCTTGGGACTTGGTATCACCCGATGTTTGGAGTTTTATTCTGTTGAGTTGCAGAGTTCTTTTATGATAGTTGTTGAGTTATTTGAAAGTTTTTATCATTTTCTCAGTTAAATTCTGCCTGAATGTTAGGCTTACCTACTCTTAGAGACTAGGTTCCATCACGACATCCTACAGAGGAAAATTTGGTCAGTGACAAGTTGGTATCAGAGTCCTAGGTACATAGGTTTTACGTGTCAAAAGCAGGAATAGTAGAATCTCACGGATCGGTACAGAAACTTTTGTATTTATCTTCGAGAGGCTATGGAAATGTTAGGAAACTTCACTTATTTGATCCCTTATCATGCGAATTTCTTGACTTTAGATTTCTAAATCTTTGTCTTTCTATTCTCTCATAGATGGTGAGGACTTCCACCGCTGGATCCGACGATCAGATATTGTGCCCCCTGATAGAGCCGCGAGAGGCCGGGGCTGGGGCTGCGGTCAGGGTCCGGGAGAGGACAAGGAGGGGCATGTAGTGTAGCCAGAGAAGCTGCACGAGCTACGACAGAGGAGCCACCGGTAGCTTCAGTTGGGAGGTAGGCACTTGTGGTGCTTGTTGCTACCCCTGCACTTCAAGAGACGCTCGCCCAATTCTTGAGCATATTTGGTAATCTAGCTCAGGCGGGGTTGATTCCACTTGCAACGGCAACATCTCAGGCTAGGGTAGGAGCGCAAACTCTAGCGGCCCGTACCCCAGGGCAGTGATTCCATGTTGAGCAGGTCCCATAGGATATACAAGTGCAGCTGGTTGTCCTAGTTCAGGCCGAGGTTAGGGCATCAACTTCTAAGGAGGAGTAGCTCAGGCTCGAGTGGTACAAAAAATACCATCCTCCTTCTTTCAGTGGCCTAGCTACAGAGGACGCATAAGGCTTTCTGGAAAAGTGCCACTGTATTCCCCATAACATGGGTATAGTGAAGACGAGCGGGGGTTCTTTCACTTCTTTCTAGGTATCGGGACTAGCATACTAGTCTTGGCGGGCTTGGGAGGAGGCTAGCCGAACCGAGGCAGCTTCACTCACATGGGCTCAATTTTTAGAGATGTTATTGAGATTTTGTTCCTCGAAGCCTTTGGGATACATGGCGCGAGCAGTTTGAGCAGTTGTGCGAGGGTTCTATGATCGTATCAGAGTATGTTCTGAAGTTTAGTGAGTTGTCCAGATATGCACCTGCCTTGGTTTACACAATTAGAGATCGAGTCCGTCGATTTATCAAGTGGCTCAACTATGGTATTAGATTCAGCATGGCTCGATAGTTGGAGATTGATATTCCATACCAGCAGGTGGTAGAAATCACATGGAGATTGGAGGGTTTGCAAGGCCTGGAGACATGACAGGGAGGCCAAGAGTCCTCGAGATTCTGGTGGATATAGTGGTGTCCACCAGAAAGTTATATGTTGTGATATTGATACGCATGTGGTGGATTAAGGATTGGGGTCGAAATGCATATGGTGAGATAAGGTGGTCTTGATATGCTTGTTGGTAGTAGAGGAACTTCTTTAAGCCACGCGGTGTGATAAGGTGGGCTAAAACACGGGAAGCTATTTCGAAAAAATGATTTTCAAAACTAAATGCAAGGCTCCCGCGGTGATATAAGGAATGATTATGATTTGTTTTGTGATATGAGACTGTGAGGCAGTACCTCGGTAGTGATGCTTGCTAATACCATTCAATTATATCACTTGTGTGTTTGTTGCTTTGTTTCCTTGTCATATTATTCATTGTTTACTTTCGTGATGCCTTAATTGCCTTAATTCAGTGTATCTATTCTTGGTATATTTTCTTCATTGTTTCATTTTTGTTGTTTATCATTATCACACTATCATATACCTGTTCAATTTTCTTATTTATTCTAGTAGGGTGTTGACCTGACCTCATCACTACTCTACCGAGGTTAGCACTTATTGGGTACAGTTGTAGTCTACTCATTTTACACTTTTGCACATCCTTTTATGCAGATCCAGGTAGCCTTACCAGCCTAGGCACCGGTGAGTAGAGTTTAGATATGGAGACTTCAAGGTATACCTGCCGGCGTCTGCGGGCCTCGGAGTCACCCTCTACCTAGTTCTATTTCATTTTCCCTTTTTATAGATAATGTTGTATGTGGATATTTAGTATACTGTTGTAGAGCTTGGGACTTGGTATCACCCGATATTGGGAATTTTACTCTGTTGAGTTGTAGAGTTCTTTTATGTTAGTTGTTGATTTATTTGAAAGTTTTTATCATTTTCACATTTAAATTCTACGTGAATGTTAGGCTTACCTACTCTTAGAGACTAGGTTCCATCACGACATCCAACAGAGGAAAATTTGGTCAGTGACAAGTTGGTATCAAAGCCCTAGGTACGTAGGTTTTACGTGTCAAAATCAGGAATAGTAGAATCTCACGGATCGGTACAGAAACTTTTGTATTTATCTTCGAGAGGCTATGGAACTGTTAGGAAACTTCACTTATTTGATCCCTCATCATGCGAATTTCTTGACTTTAGATTTCTAAATCTATGTCTTTCTATTCTCTCATAGATGGTGAGGACATCCACCGCTGGATCCGACTATCAGATATTATGCCCCCTGATAGAGCCGCGAGAGGCCGGGGCTGGGGCCGCGGTCAGGGTCCGGGAGAGGACAAGGAGGGGCATGTAGTGTAGCTAGAGCAGCTGCACGAGCTACGATAGAGGAGCTACCGGTAGCTTCAGTTAGGAGGTAGGCACTTGAGGTGCTTGTTGCTACCCCTGCACTTCAAGAGATGCTCGCCCAATTCTTGAGCATATTTGGTAATCTAGCTCAGGCGGGGTTGATTCTACTTGCAACGGCAACATCTCAGGCTAGGGTAGGAGCGCAAACTCCAGCGGCCCGTACCCCAGAGCAGTGATTCCATGTTGAGCAGGTCCCTTAAGTTATACAAGTGCAGTTGGTTGTCCTAGTTCAGGCCGAGGTTAGGACATCAACTTCTAAGGAGGAGTAGCTCAGGCTCGAGTGGTACAAAAAATACCATCCTCCTTCTTTCAGTGGCCTAGCTACAGAGGACGCATAAGGCTTTCTGGAAAAGTGCCATTGTATTCCCCATAACATGGGTATAGTGAAGATGAGCGGGGGTTCTTTCACTTCTTTCTAGCTATCGGGACTAGCATACTAGTCTTGGCGGGCTTGGGAGGAGGCTAGCCGAACCGAGGCAGCTTCACTCACATGGGCTCAATTTTTAGAGATGTTATTGAGATTTTGTTCCTCGAAGACTTTGGGATACATGGCGCGAGCAGTTTGAGCAGTTGTGCGAGGGTTCTATGATCGTATCAGAGTATGTTCTGAAGTTTAGTGAGTTGTCCAGATATGCACCTGCCTTGGTTTACACAATTAGAGATCGAGTCCGTCGATTTATCAAGTGGCTCAACTATGGTATTAGATTCAGCATGGCTCGATAGTTGGAGATTGATATTCCATACCAGCAGGTGGTAGAAATCACATGGAGATTGGAGGGTTTGCAAGGCCAGGAGACATGACAGGGAGGCCAAGAGTCCTCGAGATTCTGGTGGATATAGTGGTGTCCACCAGAAAGTTATATGTTGTGATATTGATACGCATGTGGTGGATTAAGGATTGGAGTCGAAATGCATATGGTGAGATAAGGTGGTCTTGATATGCTTGTTGGTAGTAGAGGAACTTCTTTAAGCCATGCGGTGTGATAAGGTGGGCTAAAACACGGGAAGCTATTTCGAAAAAATAATTTTCAAAACTAAATACAAGGCTCCCGCGGTGATATAGGGAATGATTATGATTTGTTTTGTGATAGGAGACTGTGAGGCAGTACCTCGGTAGTGATGCTTGCTAATACCATTCAATTATATCACTTGTGTGTTTGTTGCTTTGTTTCCTTGTCATATTATTCATTGTTTACTTTCGTGATGCCTTAATTGCCTTAATTCAGTGTATCTATTCTTGGTATATTTTCTTCATTATTTCATTTTTGTTGTTTATCATTATCACACTATCATATACCTGTTCAATTTTCTTATTTATTCTAGTAGGGTGTTGACCTGACCTCATCACTACTCTACCGAGGTTAGCACTTATTGGGTACAGTTGTAGTCTACTCATTTTACACTTTTGCACATCCTTTTATGCAGATCCAGGTAGCCTTACCAGCCTAGGCACCGGTGAGTAGAGTTTAGATATGGAGACTTCAAGGTATACCTGCCGGCGTCTGCGGGCCTCGGAGTCACCCTCTACCTAGTTCTATTTCATTTTCCCTTTTTATAGATAATGTTGTATGTGGATATTTAGTATACTGTTGTAGAGCTTGGGACTTGGTATCACCCGATATTGGGAGTTTTATTCTGTTGAGTTGTAGAGTTCTTTTATGTTAGTTGTTGAGTTATTTGAAAGTTTTTATCATTTTCTCAGTTAAATTCTGCCTGAATGTTAGGCTTACCTACTCTTAGAGACTAGGTTCCATCACGACATCCTACAGAGGAAAATTTGGTCAGTGACAAGTTTGTTTCAAAGCCCTAGGTACATAGGTTTTACGTGTCAAAAGCAGGAATAGTAGAATCTCACGGATCGGTACAGAAACTTTTGTATTTATCTTTGAGAGGCTATGGAACTGTTAGGAAACTTCACTTATTTGATCCCTTCTCATGCGAATTTCTTGACTTTAGATTTCTAAATCTATGTCTTTCTATTCTCTCATAGATGGTGAGGACATCCACCGCTGGATCCGACAATCAAATATTGTGCCCCCTGATAGAGCCGCGAGAGGCCGGGGCTGGGGCCGCGGTCAGGGTCCGGGAGAGGATAAGGAGGGGCATGTAGTGTAGCCAGAGCAGCTGCACGAGCTACGACAGAGGAGCCACCGGTAGCTTCAGTTAGGAGGTAGGCACTTGTGGTGCTTGTTGCTACCCCTGCACTTCAAGAGACGCTCGCCCAATTCTTGAGCATATTTGGTAATCTAGCTCAGGCGGGGTTGATTCCACTTCCAACGGCAACATCTCAGGCTAGGGTAGGAGCGCAAACTCCAGCGGCCCGTACCCCAGAGCAGTGATTCCATGTTGAGCAGGTCCCATAAGTTATACAAGTACAACTTGGTTGTCCTAGTTCAGGCCGAGGTTAGGGCATCAACTTTTAAGGAGGAGTAGCTCAGGCTCGAGTGGTACAAAAAATACCATCCTCCTTCTTTCAGTGGCCTAGCTACAGAGGACGCATAAGGCTTTCTGGAAAAGTGCCACTGTATTCTCCATAACATGGGTATAGTGAAGATGAGCGGGGGTTCTTTCACTTCTTTCTAGCTATCGGGACTAGCATACTAGTCTTGGCGGGCTTGGGACGAGGCTAGCCCAACCGAGGCAGCTTCACTCACATGGGCTTAATTTTTAGAGATGTTATTGAGATTTTGTTCCCCGAAGCCTTTGGGATACATGGCGCGAGCAGTTTGAGCAGTTGTGCCAGGGTTCTATGATCGTATCATAGTATGTTCTAAAGTTTAGTGAGTTGTCCAGATATGCACCTGCCTTGGTTTACACAATTAGAGATCGAGTCCGTCGATTTATCTAGAGGCTCAACTATGGTATTAGATTCAGCATGGCTCGATAGTTGGAGACTGATACTCCATACCAGCAGGTGGTAGAAATCACATGGAGATTGGAGGGTTTGCAAGGCCAGGAGACATGACAGGGAGGCCAAGAATCCTCGAGATTCTGGTGGATATAGTGGTGTCCACCAGAAAATTATATGTTGTGATATTGATACACATATGGTGGATTAAGAATTGGGGTCGAAATGCATGTGGTGAGATAAGGTGGTCTTGATATGCTTGTTGGTAGTAGAGGAACTTCTTTAAGCCACGCGGTGTGATAAGGTGGCTAAAACACGGGAAGCTATTTCGAAAAAATAATTTTCAAAACTAAATGCAAGGCTCCCGCGGTGATATAAGGAATGATTATGATTTGTTTTGTGATATGAAACTGTGAGGCAGTACCTCAGTAGTGATGCTTGCTAATACCATTCAATTATATCACTTGTGTGTTTGTTGCTTTGTTTCCTTGTCATATTATTCATTGTTTACTTTCGTAATGCCTTAATTGCCTTAATTCAGTGTATCTATTCTTGGTATATTTTCTTCATTGTTTCATTTTTGTTGTTTATCATTATCACACTATCATGTACCTGTTCAATTTTCTTATTTATTCTAGTAGGGTGTTGACCTGACCTCATCACTACTCTACTGAGGTTAGCACTTATTGGGTACCGTTGTTGTCTACTCATTCTACACTTTTGCACATCCTTTTATGTAGATCCAGGTAGCCTTACCAGCCTAGGCACCAGTGAGTAGAGTATAGATATGGAGACTTCAAGGTATACCTGCCGGCGTCTGTGGGCCTCGGAGTCACCCTCTACCTAGTTCTATTTCATTTTCCCTTTTTATAGATAATGTTGTATGGGGATATTTAGTATGTTGTTGTAGAGCTTGGGACATGGTATTACCGGATGTTGGGAGTTTTATTCTGTTGAGTTGCAGAGTTCTTTTATGTTAGTTGTTGAGTTATTTGAAAGTTTTTATCATTTTCTCAGTTAAATTTTGCCTGAATGTTAGGCTTACCTACTCTTAGAGACTACGTTCCATCACGACATCCTACAGAGGAAAATTTGGTCAGTGACAAGTTGGTATCAAAGCCCTAGGTACATTAGTTTTACGTGTCAAAAGCAGGAATAGTGGAATCTCACGGATCGGAACAGAAACTTTTGCATTTATCTTCGAGAGGCTATGGAACTGTTAGGAAACTTCACTTATTTGATCCCTTATCATGCGAATTTCTTGACTTTAGATTTCTAAATCTATGTCTGTCTATTCCCTCATAGATGGTGAGGACATCCACCTATGGATCCGACAATCAGATATTGTGCCCCCTAATAGAGCCGCGAGAGGCCGGGGCTGGGGCTGCGGTCAGGGTCCGGGAGAGGAGAAAGAGGGGCATATAGTGTAGCCAGAGCAGCTGCACGAGCTACGACAGAGGAGCCACCGGTAGCTTTAGTTGGGAAGTAGGCACTTGTGGTGCTTGTTGCTACCCCTGCACTTCAAGAGACGCTCGCCCAATTCTTGAGCATATTTGGTAATCTAGCTCAGGCGGGGTTGATTCCACTTGTAACGGCAACATCTCAGGCTAGGGTAGGAGCACAAACTCCAGCGGCCCGTACCCCAGAGCAGTGATTCCATGTTGAGCAGGTCCCATAAGTTATACAAGTGCAGCTGGTTGTCCTAGTTCAGGCCGAGGTTAGGGCATCAACTTCTAAGGAGGAGTAGCTCAGGCTCGAGTGGTACAAAAAATACCATCCTCCTTCTTTCAGTGGCCTAGCTACAGAGGACGCATAAGGCTTTCTGGAAAAGTGCCACTGTATTCTCCATAACATGGGTATAGTGAAGACGAGCGGGGGTTCTTTCACTTCTTTCTAGCTATTGGGACTAGCATACTAGTCTTGGCGGGCTTGGGAGGAGGCTAGCCCAACCGATGCAGCTTCACTCACATGGGCTCAATTTTTTAGAGATGTTATTGAGATTTTGTTCCCCGAAGCCTTTAGGATACATGGCGCGAGCAGTTTGAGCAGTTATGCCAGGGTTCTATGATCGTATCAGAGTATGTTCTGAAGTTTAGTGAGTTGTCCAGATATGCACCTGCCTTGGTTTACACAATTAGAGATCGAGTTCGTCGATTTATCAAGAGGCTCAACTATGGTATTAGATTCAGCATGGCTCGATAGTTGGAGACTGATACTCCATACCAGTAGGTGGTAGAAATCACATGGAGATTTGAGGGTTTGCAAAGCCAGGAGACATGACAGGGAGGCCAAGAGTCCTCGAGATTCTGGTGGATATAGTGGTGTCCACCAGAAAGTTATATGTTGTGATATTGATACGCATGTGGTGGATTAAGGATTGGGGTCGAAATGCATATGGTGAGATAAGGTGGTCTTGATATGCTTGTTGGTAGTAGAGGAACTTCTTTAAGCCACGCGTTGTGATAAGGTGGGCTAAAACACGGGAAGCTATTTCGAAAAAATGATTTTCAAAACTAAATGCAAGGCTCCCGCGGTGATATAAGGAATGATTATGATTTGTTTTGTGATATGAGACTGTGAGGCAGTACCTCGGTAGTGATGCTTGCTAATACCATTCAATTATATCACTTGTGTGTTTGTTGCTTTGTTTCCTTGTAATATTATTCATTGTTTACTTTCGTAATGCCTTAACTGCCTTAATTCAGTGCATCTATTCTTGGTATATTTTCTTCATTGTTTCATTTTTGTTGTTTATCATTATCACACTATCATATACCTGTTCAATTTTCTTATTTATTCTAGTAGGGTGTTGACCTGACCTCATCACTACTCTACCGAGGTTAGCACTTATTGGGTACCGTTGTAGTCTACTCATTCTACACTTTTGCACATCCTTTTATGCAGATCCAGGTAGCCTTACCAGCCTAGGCACCAGTGAGTAGAGTATAGATATGGAGACTTCAAGGTATACCTGCCGGCGTTTGCGGGCCTCGGAGTCACCCTCTACCTAGTTCTATTTCATTTTCCCTTTTTATAGATAATGTTGTATGGGGATATTTAGTATGTTGTTGTAGAGCTTGGGACATGGTATTACCCGATGTTGGGAGTTTTATTCTGTTGAGTTGCAGAGTTCTTTTATGTTAGTTGTTGAGTTATTTGAAAGTTTTTATCATTTTCTCAGTTAAATTTTGCCTGAATGTTAGGCTTACCTACTCTTAGAGACTACGTTCCATCACGACATCCTACAGAGGAAAATTTGGTCAGTGACAAGTTGGTATCAAAGCCCTAGGTACATAGGTTTTACGTGTCAAAAGCAGGAATAGTGGAATCTCACGGATCGGAACAGAAACTTTTGTATTTATCTTCGAGAGGCTATGGAACTGTTAGGAAACTTCACTTATTTGATCCCTTATCATGCGAATTTCTTGACTTTAGATTTCTAAATCTATGTCTGTCTATTCTCTCATAGATGGTGAGGACATCCACCGCTGGATCCGACAATCAGATATTGTGCCCCCTAATAGAGCCGTGAGAGGCCGGGGCTGGGGCTGCGGTCAGGGTCCGGGAGAGGAGAAAGAGGGGCATGTAGTGTAGCCAGAGCAGCTGCACGAGCTACGACAGAGGAGCCACCGGTAGCTTTAGTTGGGGAGTAGGCACTTGTGGTGCTTGTTGCTAGCCCTACACTTCAAGAGACGCTCGCCCAATTCTTGAGCATATTTGGTAATCTAGCTCAGGCGGGGTTGATTCCACTTGTAACGGCAACATCTCAGGCTAGGGTAGGAGCACAAACTCCAGCGGCTCGTACCCCAGAGCAGTGATTCCATGTTGAGCAGGTCCCATAAGTTATACAAGTGCAGCTGGTTGTCCTAGTTCAGGCCGAGGTTAGGGCATCAACTTCTAAGGAGGAGTAGCTCAGGCTCGAGTGGTACAAAAAATACCATCCTCCTTCTTTCAGTGGCCTAGCTACAGAGGACGCATAAGGCTTTCTGGAAAGGTGCCACTGTATTCTCCATAACATGGGTATAGTGAAGACGAGCGGGGGTTCTTTCACTTCTTTCTAGCTATCGGGACTAGCATACTAGTCTTGGCGGGCTTGGGAGGAGGCTAGCCCAACCGATGCAGCTTCACTCACATGGGCTCAATTTTTTAGAGATGTTATTGAGATTTTGTTCCCCGAAGCCTTTAGGATACATGGCGCGAGCAGTTTGAGCAGTTATGCCAGGGTTCTATGATCGTATCAGAGTATGTTCTGAAGTTTAGTGAGTTGTCCAAATATGCACCTGCCTTGGTTTACACAATTAGAGATCGAGTTCGTCGATTTATCAAGAGGCTCAACTATGGTATTAGATTCAGCATCGCTCGATAGTTGGAGACTGATACTCCATACCAGTAGGTGGTAGAAATCACATGGAGATTGGAGGGTTTGCAAAGCCAGGAGACATGACAGGGTGGCCAAGAGTCCTCGAGATTCTGGTGGATATAGTGGTGTCCACCAGAAAGTTATATGTTGTGATATTGATACGCATGTGGTGGATTAAGGATTGGGGTCGAAATGCATATGGTGAGATAAGGTGGTCTTGATATGCTTGTTGGTAGTAGAGGAACTTCTTTGAGCCACGCGTTGTGATAAGGTGGGCTAAAACACGGGAAGCTATTTCGAAAAAATGATTTTCAAAACTAAATGCAAGGCTCCTGCGGTGATATAAGGAATGATTATGATTTGTTTTGTGATATGAGACTGTGAGGCAGTACCTCGGTAGTGATGCTTGCTAATACCATTCAATTATATCACTTGTGTGTTTGTTGCTTTGTTTCCTTGTAATATTATTCATTGTTTACTTTCGTAATGCCTTAACTGCATTAATTCAGTGTATCTATTCTTGGTATATTTTCTTCATTGTTTCATTTTTGTTGTTTATCATTATCACACTATCATATACCTGTTCAATTTTCTTATTTATTCTAGAAGGGTGTTGACCTGACCTCATCACTACTCTACCGAGGTTAGCACTTATTGGGTACCGTTGTAGTCTACTCATTCTACACTTTTGCACATCCTTTTATGCAGATCCAGGTAGCCTTACCAGCCTAGGCACCGGTGAGTAGAGTTTAGATATGGAGACTTCAAGGTATACCTGCCGGCGTGTGCGGGCCTCGGAGTCACCCTCTACCTAGTTCTATTTCATTTTCCCTTTTTATAGATAATGTTGTATGGGGATATTTAGTATACTATTGTAGAGCTTGGGACTTGGTATCACCCGATGTTGGGAGTTTTATTCTGTTGAGTTGCAGAGTTCTTTTATGTTAGTTGTTGGGTTATTTGAATGTATTTATCATTTTCTCAGTTAAATTCTGCCTGAAGGTTAGGCTTACCTACTCTTAGAGACTAGGTTCCATCACGACATCCTACAGAGGAAAATTTGGTCAGTGACAAGTTGGTATCATAGCCCTAGGTACATAAGTTTTACATGTCAAAAGCAGGAATAGTAGAATCTCATGGATCGGTATAGAAACTTTTGTATTTATCTTCGAGAGGCTATGGAACTGTTAGGAAACTTCACTTATTTGATCCCTTATCATGCGAATTTCTTGACTTTAGATTTCTAAATCTATGTCTTTCTATTCTCTCATAGATGGTGAGGACATCCACCGCTGGATCCGACGATCAGATATTGTGCCCCCTGATAGAGCCGCGAGAGGCCGGGGCTGGGGCCGCGGTCAGGGTCCGCGAGAGGACAAGGAGGGGCATGTAGTGTAGCCAGAGCAGCTGCACGAGCTACGACAGAGGAGCCGCAGGTAGCTTCAGTTGGGAGGTAGGCACTTGTGGTGCTTATTGCTACCCCTGCACTTCAAGAGACGCTCGCCCAATTCTTGAGCATATTTGGTAATCTAGCTCAGGCGGGGTTGATTCCACTTGCAACGGCAACATCTCAGGCTAGGGTAGGAGTGCAAACTCCAGCGGCCTGTACCCCAGAGCGGTGATTCCATGTTGAGCAGGTCCCATAAGTTATAGAAGTGCAGCTGGTTGTCCTTGTTCAGGCCGAGGTTAGGGCATCAACTTCTAAGGAGGAGTAGCTCAGGCTCGAGTGGTACAAAAAATACCATCCTCCTTCTTTCAGTGGCCTAGCTACAGAGGACGCATAAGGCTTTCTGGAAAAGTGCCACTGTATTCTCCATAACATGGGTATAGTGAAGACGAGCGGGGGTTCTTTCACTTCTTTCTAGCTATCGGGACTAGCATACTAGTCTTGGCGGGCTTGGGAGGAGGCTAGCCCAACCGAGGCAGCTTCATTCAAATGGGCTCAATTTTCAGAGATGTTATTGAGATTTTGTTCCCCGAAGCCTTTGGGATACATGGCGCGAGCAATTTGAGCAGTTGTGCCAGGGTTCTATGATCGTATCAGAGTATGTTCTGAAGTTTAGTGAGTTGTCCAGATATGCACCTGCCTTGGTTTACACAATTAGAGATCGAGTACGTCGATTTATCAAGAGGCTCAACTATGGTATTAGATTCAGCATGGCTCGATAGTTGGAGACTGATACTCCATACCAGCAGGTGGTAGAAATCACATGGATTTTGGAGGGTTTGCAAGGCCAGGAGACTTGACAGGGAGGCCAAGAGTCCTCGAGATTCTGGTGGATATAGTGGTGTCCACCAGAAAGTTATATGTTGTGATATTGATACGCATGTGGTGGATTAAGGATTGGGGTCGAAATGCATATGGTGAGATAAGGTGGTCTTGATATGCTTGTTGGTAGTAGAGGAACTTCTTTAAGCCACGCGGTGTGATAAGGTGGGCTAAAACACGGGAAGCTATTTCGAAAAAATGATTTTCAAAACTAAATGCAAGGCTCCCGCGGTGATATAAGGAATGATTATGATTTGTTTTGTGATATGAGACTGTGAGGCAGTACCTCGGTAGTGATTCTTGCTAATACCATTCAATTATATCACTTGTGTGTTTGTTGCTTTGTTTCCTTGTCATATTATTCATTGTTTACTTTCGTGATGCCTTAATTCAGTGTATCTATTCTTGGTATATTTTCTTCATTGTTTCATTTTTGTTGTTTATCATTATCACACTATCATATACCTGTTCAATTTTCTTATTTATTCTAGTAGGGTGTTGACCTGACCTCATCACTACTCTACCAAGGTTAGCACTTATTGGGTACCATTGTAGTCTACTCATTCTACACTTTTGCACATCCTTTTATGCAGATCCAGGTAGCCTTACCAGCCTAGGCACCGGTGAGTAGAGTTTAGATAAGGAGATTTCAAGGTATACCTGCCGGCGTCTACGGGCCTCGGAGTCACCCTCTACATAGTTCTATTTCATTTTCCCTTTTTATAGATAATGTTGTATGGGGATATTTAGTATACTGTTGTAGAGCTTGGGACTTGGTATCACCCGATGTTGGGAGTTTTATTCTGTTGAGTTGCAGAGTTCTTTTATGTTAGTTGTTGAGTTATTTGAAAGTTTTTATCATTTTCTCAGTTAAATTCTACCTGAATGTTAGGCTTACCTACTCTTAGAGACTAGGTTCCATCACGACATCCTACAGAGGAAAATTTGATCAGTGACAAGTTGATATCAAAGCCCTAAGTACATAGGTTTTACGTGACAAAAGCAGGAATAGTAGAATCTCACGAATCGGTGCAGAAACTTTTGTATTTATCTTCTAGAGGCTATGGAACTGTTAGGAAACTTCACTTATTTGATCCCTTATCATGCCAATTTCTTGACTTTAGATTTCTAAATCTATGTCTTTCTATTCTCTCATAGATGTTGAGGACATCCACCGCTGGATCCGACGATCAGATATTGTGCCCGCTGATAGAGCCGCGAGAGGCCGGGGCTGGGGCCGCGGTCAGGGTCCGCGAGAGGATAGGGAGGGGCATGTAGTGTAGCCAGAGCAACTGCACGAGCTACGACAGAGGAGCCACAGGTACCTTCAGTTGGGAGGTAGGCACTTGTGGCGCTTGTTGCTACCCCTGCACTTCAAGAGACGCTCGCCCAATTCTTGAGCATATTTGGTAATCTAGCTCAGGCGGGGTTGATTCCACTTGCAACGGCAACATCTCAGGCTAGGGTAGGAGTGCAAACTCCAGCGGCCCGTACCCCAGAGCGGTGATTCCATGTTGAGCAGGTCCCATAAGTTATAGAAGTGCAGCTGGTTGTCCCAGTTCAGGCCGAGGTTAGGGCATCAACTTCTAAGGAGGAGTAGCTCATGCTCGAGTTGTATAAAAAATACCATCCTCCTTCTTTCAGTGGCCTAGCTACAGAGGACGCACAAGGCTTTCTGGAAAAGTGCCACTGTATTCTCCATAACATGGGTATAGTGAAGACGAGCGGGGGTTCTTTCACTTCTTTCTAGCTACCGGGACTAGCGTACTAGTCTTGGTGGGATTGGGAGGAGGCTAGCCCAACTGAGGCAGCTTCACTCACATGGGCTCAATTTTTTTAGATTTAATTGAGATTTTGTTCCCCGGAGCCTTTGGGATACATGACGCGAGCAGTTTGAGCAGTTGTGCCAGGGTTCTATGATCGTATCAGAGTATGTTCTGAAGTTTAGTGAGTTGTCCAGATACGCACCTGCCTTGGTTTACACAATTAGAGATCGAGTCCGTCGATTTATCAAGAGGCTCAACTATGGTATTAGATTCAGCATGGCTCGATAGTTGGAGACTGATACTCCATACCAGCAGGTGGTAGAAATCACATGGAGATTGGAGGGTTTGCAAGGCCAGGAGACATGACAGGGAGGCCAAGAGTCCTCGAGATTCTGGTGGATATAATGGTGTCCACCAGAAAGTTATAGGTTGTGATATTGTTACACATGTGGTGGATTAAGGATTGGGTTCGAAATGCATGTGGTGAGATAAGGTGCTCCTGATATGCTTGTTGGTAGTAGAGGAACTACTTGAAGCCACGTGGTATGATAAGGTGGGCTAAAACACGGGAAGCTATTTCGAAAAAATGTTTTTCAAAACTAAATGCAAGGCTCCCGCGGTGATATAAGGAATGATTATGATTTGTTTTGTGATATGAGACTGTGAGGCAGTACCTCAGTACTGATGCTTGCTAATACAATTCAATTATATCAATTGTGTTTTGGTTGCTTTGTTTCCTTGGCATATTATTCATTGTTTACTTTCGTGATGCCTTAATTCAGTGTATCTATTCTTGGTATATTTTCTTCATTGTTTCATTTTTGTTGTTTATCATTATCACACTATCATATACCTGTTCAATTTTCTTATTTATTACAGTAGGGTGTTGACCTGACCTCATCACTACTCTACCGAGGTTAGCACTTATTGGGTAACGTTGTAGTCTACTCATTCTACACTTTTGCACATCCTTTTATGCAGATCTAGGTAGCCTTACAGGCCTAGGCACCGGTGAGTAGAGTTTAGATATGGAGACTTCAAGGTATACCTGCTGGCGTCTGCGAGCCTCGGAGTCACCCTCTACCTAGTTCTATTTCATTTTCCCTTTTTATAGATAATGTTGTATGGGGATATTTAGTATACTGTTGTAGAGCTTGGGACTTGGTATCACCGGATGTTGGGAGTTTTATTCTGTTGAGTTGCAGAGTTCTTTTATGTTAGTTGTTGAGTTATTTGAAAGTTTTTATCATTTTCTCAGTTAAATTCTGCCTGAATGTTAGGCTTACCTACTCTTAGAGACTAAGTTCCATCACGACATCCTACAGAGGAAATCACATGGAGATTCTGATAAGGTGCTCCTGATATGCTTGTTGGTAGTAGAGGAACTACTTGAAGCCACGTGGTATGATAAGGTGGGCTAAAACACGGGAAGCTATTTCGAAAAAATGATTTTCAAAACTAAATGCAAGGCTCCCGCGGTGGTATAAGGAATGATTATGATTTGTTTTGTGATATGAGACTGTGAGGCAGTACCTCGGTAGTGATGCTTGCTAATACAATTCAATTATATCACTTGTGTTTTGGTTGCTTTGTTTCCTTGGCATATTATTCATTGTTTACTTTCGTGATGCCTTAATTCAGTGTATCTATTCTTGGTATATTTTCTTCATTGTTTCATTTTTGTTGTTTATCATTATCACACTATCATATACCTGTTCAATTTTCTTATTTATTATAGTATGGTGTTGACCTGACCTCATCACTACTCCACCGAGGTTAGCACTTATTGGGTAACGTTGTAGTCTACTCATTCTACAATTTTGCACATCCTTTTATGCAGATCCAGGTAGCCTTACAGGCCTAGGCACCGGCGAGTAGAGTTTAGATATGGAGACTTTAAGGTATACCTGCTGGCGTCTGCGGGCCTCGGAGTCACCCTCTACCTAGTTCTATTTCATTTTCCCTTTTTATAGATAATGTTGTATGGGGATATTTAGTATACTGTTGTAGAGCTTGGGACTTGGTATCACCGGATGTTGGGATTTTTATTCTGTTGAGTTGCAGAGTTCATTTATGTTAGTTGTTGAGTTATTTGAAATTTTTTATCATTTTCTCAGTTAAATTCTGCCTGAATGTTAGGCTTACCTACTCTTAGAGACTAAGTTCCATCACGACATCCTACAAAGGAAATCACATGGAGATTCTGATAAGGTGCTCCTGATATGCTTGTTGGTAGTAGAGGAACTACTTGAAGCCACGTGGTATGATAAGGTGGGCTAAAACACGGGAAGCTATTACGAAAAAATGATTTTCAAAACTAAATGCAAGGCTCCCGCGGTGGTATAAGGAATGATTATGATTTGTTTTGTGATATGAGACTGTGAGGCAGTACCTCGGTAGTGATGCTTGCTAATACAATTCAATTATATCACTTGTGTTTTGGTTGCTTTGTTTCCTTGGCATATTATTCATTGTTTACTTTCGTGATGCCTTAATTCAGTGTATCTATTCTTGGTATATTTTCTTCATTGTTTCATTTTTGTTGTTTATCATTATCACACTATCATATACCTGTTCAATTTTCTTATTTATTATAGTAGGGTGTTGACCTGACCTCATCACTACTCTGCCGAGGTTAGCACTTATTGGGTAACATTGTAGTCTACTCATTCTACACTTTTGCACATCCTTTTATGCAGATCCAGGTAGCCTTACAGGCCTAGGCACCGGTGAGTAGAGTTTAGATATGGAGACTTCAAGGTATACCTGCTGGCGTCTGCGGGCCTCGGAGTCACCCTCTACCTAGTTCTATTTCATTTTCCCTTTTTATAGATAATGTTGTATGGGGATATTTAGTATACTGTTGTAGAGCTTGGGACTTGGTATCACCGGATGTTGGGAGTTTTATTCTGTTGAGTTGCAGAGTTCTTTTATGTTAGTTGTTGAGTTATTTGAAAGTTTTTATCATTTTCTCAGTTAAATTCTGCCTGAATGTTAGGCTTACCTACTCTTAGAGACTAAGTTCCATCACGACATCCTACAGAGGAAAATTTGGTCAGTGACAAGTTGGTATCAAAGCCCTAGGTACATAGGTTTTACGTGTCAAAAGCAGGAATAGTAGAATCTCACGGATCGGTACAGAAACTTTTGTATTTATCTTTGAGAGGCTATGGAACTATTAGGAAACTTCACTTATTTGATCCCTTATCATGCGGATTTCTTGACTTTAGATTTCTAAATCTATGTCTTTCTATTCTCTCATAGATAGTGAGGACATCCACCGCTAGATCCGACGATTAGATATTGTGCCCCCTGATAGAGCCGCGAGAGGCTGGGGCTGGGACCGCGGTCAGGGTCCGGGAGAGGACAAGGAGGGGCATGTAGTGTAGCCAGAGCAGCTGCACGAGCTACGACAGAGGAGCCACCGGTAGCTTCAGTTGGGAGGTAGGCACTTGTGGCGCTTGTTGTTACCCCTGCACTTCAAGAGACGCTCGCCCAATTCTTGAGCATATTTGGTAATCTAGCTCAGGCGGGGTTGATTCCACTTGCAACGGCAACATCTCAGGCTAGGGTAGGAGTGCAAACTCCAGTGGCCCGTACCGCAGAGCAGTGATTCCATGTTGAGCAGGTCCCATAGGTTATACAAGTGCAGCAGGTTGTCCTAGTTCAGGCCGAGGTTAGGGCATCAACTTCTAAGGAGGAGTAGCTCAGGCTTGAGTGGTACAAAAAATACCATCCTCTTTCTTTCACTGGCCTAGCTACAGAGGACGCATAAGGCTTTCTGGAAAAGTGCCACTGTATTCTCCATAACATGGGTATAGTGAAGACGAGCGGGGGTTCTTTCACTTCTTTCTAGCTATCGGGACTAGCATACTAGTCTTGGCGGGCTTGGGAGGAGGCTAGCCCAACCGAGGCAGCTTTACTCACATGGGCTCAATTTTTAGAGATGTTATTGAGATTTTGTTCCCCGAAGCCTTTGGGATACATGGCTTGAGCAGTTTGAGCAGTTGTGCCTGGGTTCTATGATCGTATCGGAGTATGTTCTGAAGTTTAGTGAGTTGTCCAGATATGCACCTGCCTTGGTTTACACAATTAGAGATCGAGTCCGTCGATTTATCAAGAGGCTCAACTATGGTATTAGATTCAGCATGGCTCGATAGTTGGAGACTGATACTCCATACCAGCAGGTGGTAGAAATCACATGGAGATTGGAGGGTTTGCAAGGCCAGGAGACATGACAGGGAGGGCAAGAGTCCTCGAGATTCTGGTGGATATAGTGGGGTCCACCAGAAAGTTATATGTTGTGATATTGATACGCATGTGGTGGATTAAGGATTGGGGTCGAAATGCATGCGGTGAGATAAGGTGGTCTTGATATGCTTGCTGGTAGTAGAGGAACTACTTGAAGCCACGTGGTGTGATAAGGTGGGCTAAAACACGGGAAGCTATTTCGAAAAAATGATTTTCCAAACTAAATGCAAGTCTCCCGCGGTGATATAAGGAATGATTATGATTTGTTTTGTGATATGAGACTGTGAGGCAGTACCTCGGTAGTGATGCTTGCTAATACCATGCAATTACATCACTTGTGTATTTGTTGCTTTGTTTCCTTGTCATATTATTCGTTGTTTACTTTTGTGATGCCTTAATTGCCTTAATTCAGTGTATCTATTCTTGGTATATTTTCTTCATTGTTTCATTTTTGTTGTTTATCATTATCAGACTATCATATACCTGTTCAATTTTCTTATTTATTCTAGTAGGGTGTGGACCTGACCTCATCACTACTCTACCGAGGTTAGCACTTATTAGGTACCGTTGTAGTCTACTCTTTCTACACTTTTGCACATCCTTTTATGCAGATCCAGGTAGCCTTACCAGCCTAGGCACCGGTGAGTAGAGTTTAGATATGGAGACTTCAAGGTATACCTGCCGGCGTCTGTGGGCCTCGGAGTCACCCTCTACCTAGTTCTATTTCATTTTCCCTTTTTATAGATAATGTTGTATGGGGATATTTAGTATACTGTTGTAGAGCTTGGGACTTGGTATCACCGGATGCTGGGAGTTTTATTCTGTTGAGTTGCAGAGTTCTTTTATGTTAGTTGTTGAGTTATTTGAAAGTTTTTATCATTTTCTCAGTTAAATTCTGCTTGAATGTTAGGCTTACCTACTCTTAGAGACCAGGTTACATCACGACATCCTACAGAGGAAAATTTGGTCAGTGACAAGTTGGTATCAAAGCCCTAGGTACATAGGTTTTACGTGTCAAAAGCAGGAATAGTAGAATCTCACGGATCGGTACAGAAACTTTTGTGTTTATCTTCGAGAGGCTATAGAACTGTTAGGAAACTTCACTTATTTGATCCCTTATCATGCGAATTTCTTGACGTTAGATTTCTAAATCTATGTCTTTCTATTCTCTCATAGATGGGGAGGACATCCACCGCTGGATCCGACGATCAGATATTGTGCCCACTGATAGAGCCGTGAGAGGCCGGGGCTGGGGCCGCGGTCAGGGTCCGGGAGAGGACAAGGAGGGGCATGTAGTGTAGCCAGAGCAGCTGCACGAGCTACGACAGAGGAGCCACCGGTAGCTTCAGTTGGGAGGTAGGCACTTGTGGCGCTTGTTGCTACCCCTGCACTTCAAGAGACGCTTGCCCAATTCTTAAGCATATTTGGTAATCTAGCTCAAGCGGGGTTGATTCCACTTGCAACGGCAACATCTCAGGCTAGGGTAGGAGCTCAAACTCCAGCGGCCCGTACCCCAAAGCAGTGATTCCATGTTGAGCAGGTCCCATAGGTTATACAAGTGCAGCTGGTTGTCCCAGTTCAGGCCGAGGTTAGGGCATCAACTTCTGAGGAGTAGCTCAGGCTCGAGTGGTACAAAAAATACCATCCTCCTTCTTTCTGTGGCCTCGCTACAGAGGACGCACAAGGTTTTCTGGAAAAGTACCACTGTATTCTCCATAACATGGGTATAGTGAAGACGAGCGGGGGTTAATTCACTTCTTTCTAGCTATCGGGACTAGCGTACTAGTCTTGGTGGGATTGGGAGGAGGCTAGCCCAACCGAGGCAGCTTCACTCACATGGGCTCAATTTTTTGAGATTTAATTGAGATTTTGTTCCCCGGAGCCTTTGGGATACATGGCGCGAGCAGTTTGAGCAGTTGTGCCAGGGTTCTATGATCGTATCAGAGTATGTTCTGAAGTTTAGTGAGTTGTCCAGATATGCACCTGCCTTGGTTTACACAATTAGAGATCGAGTCCGTCGATTTATCAAGAGGCTCAACTATGGTATTAGATTCAACATGGCTCGATAGTTGGAGACTGATACTCCATACCAGCAGGTGGTAGAAATCACATGGAGATTGGAGGGTTTGCAAGGCCAGGAGACATGACAGGGAGGCCAAGAGTCCTCGAGATTCTGGTGGATATAGTGGTGTCCACCAGAAAGTTATATGTTGTGATATTGATACGCATGTGGTGGATTAAGGATTGGGGTCGAAATGCATATGGTGAGATAAGGTGGTCTTGATATGCTTGTTGGTAGTAGAGGAACTACTTGAAGCAACGCGGTGTGATAAGGTGGGCTAAAACACGGGAAGCTATTTCGAAAAAATGATTTTCAAAACTAAATGCAAGGCTCCCGCAGTGATATAAGGAATGATTATGATTTGTTTTGTGATATGAGACTGTGAGGCAGTACCTCGGTAGTGATGCTTGCTAATACCATTCAATTATATCACTTGTGTATTTGTTGCTTTGTTTCCTTGTCATATTATTCATTGTTTACTTTCGTGATGACTTAATTCAGTGTATCTATTCTTGGTATATTTTCTTCATTGTTTCATTTTTGTTGTTTATCATTATCACACTATCATATACGTGTTAAATTTTCTTATTTATTATAGTAGGGTGTTGACCTGACCTCATCACTACTCTACCGAGGTTAGCACTTATTAGGTACCGTTGTAGTCTACTCATTCTACACTTTTGCACATCCTTTTATGCAGATCCAGGTAGCCTTACCAGCCTAGGCACCGGTGAGTAGAGTTTAGATATGGAGACTTCAAGGTATACCTGCCGGCGTCTGCGGGCCTCGGAGTCACCCTCTACCTAGTTCTATTTCATTTTCCCTTTTTATAGATAATGTTGTATGGGGATATTTAGTATACTGTTGTAGAGCATGGGACTTGGTATCACCAGATATTGGGAGTTTTATTCTGTTGAGTTGCAGAGTTCTTTTATGTTAGTTGTTGAGTTATTTGAAAGTTTTTATCATTTTCTCAGTTAAATTCTGCCTGAATGTTAGGCTTACCTACTTTTAGAGACTAGGTTCCACCACGACATCCTACAGAGGAAAATTTGGTCAGTGAAAAGTTGGTATCAAAGCCCTAGGTACATAGGTTTTACGTGTCTAAACCAGGAATAGTAGAATTTCACGGATCGGTACAGAAACTTTTATATTTATCTTCGAGAGGCTATGGAACTGTTAGGAAACTTCACTTATTTGATCCCTTATCATGCGAATTTCTCGACTTTAGATTTCTAAATCTATGTCTTTCTATTCTCTCATAGATGGTGAGGACATCCACCGCTGGATCCGACGATCAGATATTGTGCCCCCTGATAGAGCCGCGAGAGGCTGGGGCTGGGGCCGCGGTCAGTGTCCAGGAGAGGACAAGGAGGGGCATGTAGTATAGCCAGAGCAGCTGCACGAGCTACGACAGAGGAGCCACCGGTAGCTTTAGTTGGGAGGTAGGCACTTGTGGCGCTTGTTGCTACCCCTGCACTTCAAGAGACGCTCGCCCAATTCTTGAGCATATTTGGTAATCTAGCTCAGGCGGGGTTGATTCCACTTGCAACGGCAACATCTCAGGCTAGGGTAGGAGCTCAAACTCCAGCGGCCCGTACCCCAGAGCAGCGATTCCATGTTGAGCAGGTCCCATAGGTTATACAAGTGCAGCTGGTTGTCCCAGTTCAGGCCGAGGTTAGGGCATCAACTTCTGAGGAGTAGCTCAGGCTCGAGTGGTACAAAAAATACCATCCTCCTTCTTTCAGTGGCCTAGCTACAGAGGACGCACAAGGCTTTCTGGAAAAGTGCCACTGTATTCTCCATAACATGGGTATAGTGAAGATGAGCGGGGGTTCTTTAACTTCTTTCTAGATATTGGGACTAGCGTACTAGTCTTGGTGGGATTGGGAGGAGGCTAGCCCAACCGAGGCAGCTTCACTCACATGGGCTCAATTGTTTGAGATTTAATTGAGATTTTGTTCCCCGGAGCCTTTGGGATACATGGCGCGAGCAGTTTGAGCAGTTGTGCCAGGGTTTTATGATCGTATCAGAGTATGTTCTGAAGTTTAGTGAGTTGTCCAGATATGCACCTGCCTTGGTTTACACAATTAGAGATCGAGTCCGTCAATTTATCAAGAGGCTCAACTATGGTATTAGATTTAGCATGGCTCGATAGTTAGAGACTGATACTCCATACCAGCAGGTGGTAGAAATCACATGGAGATTGGAGGGTTTGCAAGGCCAGGAGACATGACAGGGAGGCCAAGAGTCCTCAAGATTCTGGTGGATATAGTGGTGTCCACCAGAAAGTTATATGTTGTGATATTGATACGCATGTGGTGGATTAAGGATTGGGGTCGAAATGAATATGGTGAGATAAGGTGGTCTTGATATGCTTGTTGGTAGAAGAGAAACTACTTGAAGCCATGCGGTGTGATAAGGTGGGCTAAAACACCGGAAGCTATTTCGAAAAAATGATTTTCAAAACTAAATGCAAGGCTCCCGCGGTGATATAAGGAATGATTATGATTTGTTTTGTGATATGAGACTGTGAGGCAGTACCTCGGTAGTGATTCTTGCTAATACCATTCAATTATATCACTTGTGTGTTTGTTGCTTTGTTTCCTTGTCATATTATTCATTGTTTACTTTCGTGATGCCTTAATTCAGTGTATCTATTCTTGGTATATTTTCTTCATTGTTTCATTTTTGTTGTTTATCATTATCACACTATCATATACCTGTTCAATTTTCTTATTTATTCTAGTAGGGTGTTGACCTGACCTCATCACTACTCTACCGAGGTTAGCACTTATTGGGTACCGTTGTAGTCTACTCATTCTATACTTTTGCACATCCTTTTATGCAGATCCAGGTAGCCTTACCAGCCTAGTTACCGGTGAGTAGAGTTTAGATATGGAGACTTCAAGGTATACCTGCCGGCGTCTGCGGGCCTCGGAGTCACCCTCTACCTAGTTCTATTTCATTTTCCCTTTTTATAGATAATGTTGTATGGGGATATTTAGTATACTGTTGTAGAGCTTGGGACTTGGTATCACCGGATGTTGGGAGTTTTATTCTGTTGAGTTGAAGAGTTCTTTTATGTTAGTTGTTGAGTTATTTAAAAGTTTTTATCATTTTCTCAGTTAAATTCTGCCTGAATGTTAGGCTTACCTACTCTTAGAGACTAGGTTCGATCACGACATCCTGCAGAGGAAAATTTGGTCAGTGACAAGTTGGTATCAAAGCCCTAGGTACATAGGTTTTACGTGTCAAAACCAGGAATAGTAGAATCTCACGGATCGGTACAGAAACTTTTGTATTTATCTTCGAGAGGCTATGGAACTATTAGGAAACATCACTTATTTGATCCCTTATCATGCGAATTTCTTGACTTTAGATTTCTAAATCTATGTCTTTCTATTCTCTCATAGATGGTGAGGACATCCACCACTGGATCCGATGATCAGATATTGTGCCCCCTGATAGAGCCGCGAGAGGCCGGGGCTGGGGCCGCGGTCAGGGTCCGGGAGAGGACAAGGAGGGTCATGTAGTGTAGCCAGAGCAGCTGCACGAGCTACGACAGAGGAGCCACCGGTAGCTTCAGTTGGGAGGTAGGCACTTGTGGCGCTTGTTGCTACCCCTGCACTTCAAGAGACGCTCGCCCAATTCTTGAGCATATTTGGTAATCTAGCTCAGGCGGGGTTGATTCCACTTGCAATGGCAACATCTCAGGCTAGGGTAGGAGCTCAAACTCCAGCGGCCCGTACCCCAGAGCAGTGATTCCATGTTGAGCAGGTCCCATAGGTTATACAAGTGCAGCTGGTTGTCCCAGTTCAGGCCGAGGTTAGGGCATCAACTTCTAAGGAGGAGTAGCTCAGGCTCGAGTGGTACAAAAAATACCATCCTCCTTCTTTCAGTGGCCTAGCTACAGAGGACGCACAAGGCTTTCTGGAAAAGTGCCACTGTATTCTCCATAACATGGGTATAGTGAAGACGAGCGGGGGTTCTTTCACTTCTTTCTAGCTATCGGGACTAGCGTACTAGTCTTGGTGGGATTGGGAGGAGGCTAGCCCAACCGAGGCAGCTTCACTCACATGGGCTCAATTTTTTGAGATTTAATTGAGATTTTGTTCCCCGGAGCCTTTGGGATACATGGCGCGAGCAGTTTGAGCAGTTGTGCCAGGGTTCTATGATCGTATCAGAGTATGTTCTGAAGTTTAGTGAGTTGTCCAGATATGCACCTGCCTTGGTTTACACAATTAGAGATCGAGTCCGTCGATTTATCAAGAGGCTCAACTATGGTATTAGATTCAGCATGGCTCGATAGTTGGAGACTGATACTCCATACCAGCAGGTGGTAGAAATCACATGGAGATTGGAGGGTTTGCAAGGCCAGGAGACATGACAGGGAGGCCAAGAGTCCTCGAGATTCTGGTGGATATAGTGGTGTCCACCAAAAAGTTATATGTTGTGATATTGATACGCATGTGGTGGATTAAGGATTGGGGTCGAAATGCATATGGTGAGATAAGGTGGTCTTGATATGCTTGTTTGTAGTAGAGGAACTACTTGAAGCCACGCGGTGTGATAAGGTGGGCTAAAACACGGGAAGCTATTTCGAAAAAATGATTTTCAAAACTAAATGCAAGGCTCCCGCGGTGATATAAGGAATGATTATGATTTGTTTTGTGATATGAGACTGTGAGGCAGTACCTCGGTAGTGATGCTTGCTAATACCATTCAATTATATCACTTGTGTGTTTGTTGCTTTGTTTCCTTGTCATATTATTCATTGTTTACTTTCGTGATGCCTTAATTGCCTTAATTCGGTGTATCTATTCTTGGTATATTTTCTTCATTGTTTCATTTTTGTTGTTTATCATTATCACACTATCATATACCTGTTCAATTTTCTTATTTATTATAGTAGGGTGTTGACCTGACCTCATCACTACTCTACCGAGGTTAGCACTTATTGGGTACCGTTGTAGTCTACTCATTCTACACTTTTGCACATCCTTTTATGCAGATCCAGGTAGCCTTACCAGCCTAGGCACCGGTGATTAGAGTTTAGATATGGAGACTTCAAGGTATACCTACCGGCGTCTGCGGGCCTCGGAGTCACCCTCTACCTAGTTCTATTTCATTTTCCCTTTTTATAGATAATGTTGTATGGGGATATTTAGTATACTGTTGTAGAGCTTGGGACTTGGTATCACCGGATGTTGGGAGTTTTATTCTGTTGAGTTGCAGAGTTCTTTTATGTTAGTTGTTGAGTTATTTGAAAGTTTTTATCATTTTCTCAGTTAAATTCTGCCTGAATGTTAGGCTTACCTACTCTTAGAGACCAGGTTCCATCACGACATCCTACAGAGGAAAATTTGGTCAGTGACAAGTTGGTATCAAAGCCCTAGGTACATAGGTTTTACGTGTCAAAAGCAGAAATAGTCGAATCTCACGGATCGGTACAGAAACTTTTGTATTTATCTTCGAGAGGCTATGGAACTGTTAGGAAACTTCACTTATTTGATCCCTTATCATGCGAATTTCTTGACTTTAGATTTCTAAATCTTTGTCTTTCTATTCTCTCATAGATGGTGAGGACATCCACCGTTGGACCTGACGATCAGATAACTACGCCCCCTGATAGAGCTGCGAGAGGCCGGGGCTGGGGCCGCGGTCAGGGTTCATGAGAGGACAAGGAGGGGCATGTAGTGTAGCCAGAGCAGCTGCACGAGCTACGACAGAGGAGCCACCGGTAGCTTCAGTTGGGAGGTAGGAACTTGTGGCGCTTGTTGCTACCCCTGCACTTCAAGAGATGCTCGCCCAATTCTTGAGCATATTTGGTAACCTAGCTCAGGTGGGGTTGATTCCACTTGCAACGGCAACATCTTAGGCTAGGGTAGGAGCTCAAACTCCAGCGGCCCGTACCCCAGAGCAGTGATTCCATGTTGAGCAGGTCCCATAGGTTATACAAGTGCAGCTGGTTGTCCCAGTTCAGGCCGAGGTTAGGGCATCAACTTCTAAGGAGGAGTAGCTCAGGCTCGAGTGGTACAAAAAATACCATCCTCCTTCTTTCAGTGGCCTAGCTACAGAGGACGCACAAGGCTTTCTGGAAAAGTGCCAATGTATTCTCCATAACATGGGTATAGTGAAGACGAGTGGGGGTTCTTTCACTTCTTTCTAGCTATCGGGACTAGCGTACTAGTCTTGGTGGGATTGTGAGGAGGCTAGCCCAACCGAGGCAGCTTCACTCACATGGGCTCAATTTTTTGAGATTTAATTGAGATTTTGTTCCCCGGAGCCTTTGGGATACATGGCGCGAGCAGTTTGAGCAGTTGTGCCAGGGTTCTATGATCGTATCGGAGTATGTTCTGAAGTTTAGTGAGTTGTCCAGATATGCACCGGCCTTGGTTTACACAATTAGAGATCGAGACCGTCGATTTATCAAGAGGCTCAACTATGGTATTAGATTCAGCATGGCTCGGTAGTTGGAGACTGATACTCCATACCAGCAGGTGGTAGAAATCACATGGAGATTGGAGGGTTTGCAAGGCCAGGAGACATGACAGGAAGGCCAAGAGTCCTCGAGATTCTGGTGGATATAGTGGTTTCCACCAGAAAGTTATATGTTGTGATATTGATACGCATGTGGTGGATTAAGGATTGGGGTCGAAATGCATATGGTGAGATAAGGTGGTCTTGATATGCTTGTTGGTAGTAGAGGAACTACTTGAAGCCACGCGGTGTGATAAGGTGAGCTAAAACACGGGAAGCTATTTCAAAAAAATGATTTTCAAAACTAAATGCAAGGCTCCCGCGGTGATATAAGGAATGATTATGATTTGTTTTGTGATATGAGACTGTGAGGCAGTACCTCGGTAGTGATGCTTGCTAATACCATTCAATTATATCACTTGTGTTTTGGTTGCTTTGTTTCCTTGTCATATTATTCATTGTTTACTTTCGTGATGCCTTAATTGCCTTAATTCAGTGTATCTATTCTTGGTATATTTTCTTCATTGTTTCATTTTTGTTGTGTATCATTATCACACTATCATATACCTGTTCAATTTTCTTATTTATTCTAGTAGGGTGTTGACCTGACCTCATCACTACTCTACCGAGGTTAGCACTTATTGGGTACCGTTGTAGTCTACTCATTCTACACTTTTGCACATCCTTTTATGCAAATCCAGGTAGCCTTACCAGCCTAGGCACCGGTGAGTAGAGTTTAGATATGGAGACTTCAAGGTATACCTGCCGGCGTCTGCGGGCCTCGGAGTCACCTTCTACCTAGTTCTATTTCATTTTCCATTTTTATAGATAATGTTGTATGGGGATATTTAGTATACTGTTGTAGAGCTTGGGACTTGGTATCACCGGATGTTGGGAGTTTTATTCTGTTGAGTTGCAGAGTTCTTTTATGTTAGTTGTTGAGTTATTTGAAAGTTTTTATCATTTTCTTAGTTAAATTCTGCCTGAATGTTAGGCTTACCTACTCTTAGAGACTAGGTTCCATCACGACATCCTACAGAGGAAAATTTGGTCAGTGACAAGTTGGTATCAAAGCCCTAGGTACATAGGTTTTATGTGTCAAAAGCAGGAATAGTAGAATCTCACGGATTGGTATAGAAACTTTTGTATTTATCTTCGAGAGGCTATGGAACTATTAGGAAACTTCACTTATTTGATCCCTTATCATGCGAATTTCTTGACTTTAGATTTCTAAATCTATGTCTTTCTATTCTCTCATAGATGGTGAGGACATCCACCGCTGGATCCGACGATCAGATATTGTGCCCCCTGATAGAGCCGCGAGAGGCCGGGGCTGGGGCCGCGGTCAGGGTCCGGGAGAGGACAAGGAGGGGCATGTAGTGTAGCCAGAGCAGCTGCACGAGCTATGACAGAGGAGCCACCGGTAGCTTCAATTGGGAGGTAGGCACTTGTGGCGCTTGTTGCTACCCCTGCACTTCAAGAGACGCTCGCCCAATTCTTGAGCATATTTGGTAATCTAGCTCAGGTGGGGTTGATTCCACTTGCAACGACAACATCTCAGGCTAGGGTAGGAGCTCAAACTCCAGCGGCCCATACCCCTGAGCAGTGATTCCATGTTGAGCAGGTCCTATAGGTTATACAAGTGCAGCTGGTTGTCCCAGTTCAGGCCGAGGTTAGGGCATCAACTTCTAAGGAGGAGTAGCTCAGGCTCGAGTGGTACCAAAAATACCATCCTCCTTCTTTCAGTGGCCTAGCTACAGAGGACGCACAAGGCTTTCTGGAAAAGTGCCACTGTATTCTCCATAACATGGGTATAGTGAAGACGAGCGGGGGTTCTTTCACTTCTTTCTAGCTATCGGGACTAGCGTACTAGTCTTGGTGGGATTGGGAGGAGGCTAGCCCAACCGAGGCAGCTTCACTCACATGGGCTCAATTTTTTGAGATTTAATTGAGATTTTGTTCCCCGGAGCCTTTGGGATACATGGCGCGAGCAGTTTGAGCAATTGTGCCAGGGTTCTATGATCGTATCAGAGTATGTTCTGAAGTTTAGTGAGTTTTTCAGTTATGCACCTGCCTTGGTTTACACAATTAGAGATCGAGTCCGTCGATTTATCAAGAGGCTCAACTATGGTATTAGATTCAGCATGGCTCGATAGTTGGAGACTGATACTCCATACCAGCAGGTGGTAGAAATCACATGGAGATTGGAGGGTTTGCAAGGCCAGGAGACATGACAGGGAGGCCAAGAGTCCTCGAGATTCTGGTTGATATAGTGGTGTCCACCAGAAAGTTATATGTTGTGATATTGATACACATGTGGTGGATTAAGGATTGGGGTCGAAATGCATGTGGTGAGATAAGGTGGTCTTGATATGCTTGTTGGTAGTAGAGGAACTACTTGAAGCCACGTGGTGTGATAAGGTGGGCCAAAACACGGGAAGCTATTTCAAAAAAATGATTTTCAAAACTAAATGCAAGGCTCCCGCGGTGATATAAGGAATGATTATGATTTGTTTTGTGATATGAGACTGTGAGGCAGTACCTCGGTAGTGATGCTTGCTAATACCTTTCAATTATATCACTTGTGTTTTGGTTGCTTTGTTTCCTTGGCATATTATTCATTGTTTACTTTCGTGATGCCTTAATTCAGTGTATCTATTCTTGGTATATTTTCTTCATTGTTTCATTTTTGTTGTTTATCATTATCACACTATCATATACCTGTTCAATTTTCTTATTTATTATAGTAGGGTGTTGACCTGACCTCATCACCACTCTACCGAGGTTAGGGTTGGCACTTACTGGGTACCGTTGTAGTCTACCCATTCAACACTTTTGCACATCCTTTTATGCAGATCCAGGTATCCTTACCAGCCTAGGCACCGGTGAGTAGAGTTTACATATAGAGTCTTCAAGGTATACCTGCCGGCGTCCGCGGGCCTCAGAGTCACCCTCTACCTAGTTCTATTTCATTTTCCCTTTTTATAGATAATGTTGTATAGGGATATTTAGTACACTGTTGTAAAGCTTGGGACTTAGTATCACCGAATGTTGGGAGTTTTGGTCTGTTGAGTTGCAGAGTTCTTTTATGTTAGTTGTTGGGTTATTTGAAAGTTTTTATCATTTTCTCACTTAAATTCTACCTGAATGTTTGGTTTACCTACTCTTAGAGACTAGGTTCCATCACGACATCCTATAGAGGAAAATTTGGTCAGTGACAAGTTGGTATCAGAGGCCTAAGTACATAGGTTTTACATGTCAAAAGCAGGATTAGTAGAATCTCATGGATCGGTACAGAAACTTTTGTACTTGTCTTCGAAAGGCTATGGAACATTTAGGAAACTTCACTTATTTGATCCCTTATCATGCGAATTTGTTGACTTTAGATTTCTAAATCTATGTCTTTCTATTCTCTCACAGATGGTGAGTACATGCACCGGTGGATCCGACGAGCAGATACCTGCGCCCCCTGATAGAGCCATGAGAGGCCGGGGCTGGGGCCGAGGTCTGGGTCCGGTAGAGGACAAGGAGGGGCATGTAGTATAGCCAAAGCAGCTGCACGAGCTACGACAGAGGAGCCACCGGTAGCTCTAGTTGGGAGGTAGGCACTTCCGGTGCTTGTTGCTACCCCTGCACTTCAAGAGACGCTCGCCCAGTTCTTGAGCATATTTGGTAATCTAGCTCAGGCGGGGTTGATTCCACTTGCAACGGAAATATCTCAGGCTAGGGTAGGAGCGCAAACTCTAGCGGCCCGTACCCCAGAGCAGTGATTCCATGTTGAGAAGCTCCCATAGGTTATACAAGTGCAGCTGGTTGTCCCAGTTCAGGCCAAGGTTAGGGCATCAACTTCTAAGGAGGAGTAGCTCAGGCTCGAGTGGTACAAAAAATACCATCCTCCTTCTTTCAGTGGCCTAGCTACAGAGGACGCACAAGGCTTTCTACAAAAGTGCCACTGTATTCTCCATAACATGGGTATAGTGAAGACGAGCGGGGGTTCTTTCACTTCTTTCTAGCTATCGGGACTAGCGTACTAGTCTTGGTGGGATTGGGAGGAGGCTAGCCCAACCGAGGCAGCTTCACTCACATGGGCTCAATTTTTTGAGATTTAATTGAGATTTTGTTCCCCGAAGCCTTTGGGATACATGGCGCGAGCAGTTTGAGCAGTTGTGCCAGGGTTCTATGATCGTATCAGAGTATGTTCTGAAGTTTAGTGAGTTGTCCAGATATGCACCTGCCTTGGTTTACACAATTAGAGATCGAGTCTGTCGATTTATCAAGAGGCTCAACTATGGTATTAGATTCAGCATGGCTCGATAGTTGGAGACTGATAATCCATACCAGCAGGTGGTAGAAATCACATGGAGATTGGATTGTTTGCAAGGCCAGGAGACATGACAGGGAGGCCAAGAGTCCTCGAGATTCTGGTGGATATAGTGGTGTCCACCAGAAAGTTATATGTTGTGATATTGATACGCATGTGGTGGATTAAGGATTGGGGTCGAAATGCATATGGTGAGATAAGGTGGTCTTGATATGCTTGTTGGTAGTAGAGGAACTACTTGAAGCCACGCGGTGTGATAAGGTGGGCTAAAACACGGGAAGCTATTTCGAAAAAATGATTTTCAAAACTAAATGCAAGGCTCCCGCGGTGATATAAGGAATGATTATGATTTGTTTTGTGATATGAGATTGTGAGGCAGTACCTCGGTAGTGATGCTTCCTAATACCATTCAATTATATCACTTGTGTGTTTGTTGCTTTGTTTCCTTGTCATATTATTCATTGTTTACTTTCGTGATGCCTTAATTGCCTTAATTTGGTGTATCTATTCTTGGTATATTTTCTTCAATGTTTCATTTTTGTTGTTTATCATTATCACACTATGATATACCTGTTCAATTTTCTTATTTATTCTAGTAGGGTGTTGACCTGACCTCATCACTACTCTACCGAGGTTAGCACTTATTGGGTACCGATGTAGTCTACTCATTCTACACTTTTGCACATCCTTTTATGCAGATCCAGGTAGCCTTACCAGCCTAGGCACCGTTGATTAGAGTTTAGATATGGAGACTTCAAGGTATACCTGCCGGCGTCTGCGGGCCTCGGAGTCACCCTCTACCTAGTTCTATTTCATTTTCCCTTTTTATAGATAATGTTGTATGGGGATATTTAGTATACTGTTGTAGAGCTTGGGACTTGGTATCACCGGATGTTGGGAGTTTTATTCTGTTGAGTTGCAGAGTTCTTTTATGTTAGTTGTTGAGTTATTTGAAAGTTATTATTTTTTTCTCAGTTAAATTCTGCCTGAATGTTAGGCTTACCGACTCTTAGAGACCAGGTTCTATCACGACATCCTACAGAGGAAAATTTGGTCAGTGAAAAGTTGGTATCAAAGCCCTAGGTACATAGGTTTTACGTGTCAAAAGCAGGAATAGTAGAATCTCACGATTCGGCACAGAAACTTTTGTATTTATCTTCGAGAGGCTATGGAACTGTTAGGAAACTTCACTTATTTGATCCCTTATCATGCGAATTTCTTGACTTTAGGTTTCTAAATCTATGTCTTTCTATTCTCTCATAGATGGTGAGGACATCCACCGCTGGATCAGACGATCAGATATTATGCCCCCTGATAGAGACGTGATAGGCCGGGGCTGGGGCCACGGTCAGGGTCCGGGAGAGGACAAGGAGGGGCATGTAGTGTAGCCAGAGCAGCTGCACGAGCTACGACAGAGGAGCCACCGGTAGCTTCAGTTGGGAGGTAGGCACTTGTGGCGCTTGTTGCTACCCCTGCACTTCAAGAGACGCTCGCCTAATTCTTGAGCATATTTGGTAATCTAGCTCAGGCAGGGTTGATTCCACTTGGAACGGTAACATCTCAGGCTAGGGTAGGAGCTCAAACTCCAGCGGCCCGTACCCCAGAGCAGTGATTCCATGTTGAGCAGGTCCCATAGGTTATACAAGTGCAGCTGGTTGTCCCAGTTCAGGCCGAGGTTAGGGCATCAACTTCTGAGGAGTAGCTCAGGCTCAAGTGGTACAAAAAATACCATCCTCCTACTTTCAGTGGCCTAGCTACAGAGGACGCACAAGGCTTTCTGGAAGAGTGCCATTGTATTCTCCATAACATGGGTATAGTGAAGACGAGTGGGGGTTCTTTCACTTCTTTCTAGCTATCGGGACTAGCGTACTAGTCTTGGTGGAATTGGGAGGAGGCTAGCCCAACCGAGGCAGCTTCACTCACATGGGCTCAATTCTTTGAGATTTAATTGAGATTTTGTTCCCCGGAGCCTTTGGGATACATGGCGCGAGCAGTTTGAGCAATTGTGCCAGGGTTCTATGATCGTATCAGAGTATGTTCTGAAGTTTAGTGAGTTGTCCAGATATGCACCTGCCTTGGTTTACACAATTAGAGATCGAGTCCGTCGATTTATCAAGAGGCTCAACTATGGTATTAGATTCAGCATGGCTCGATAGTTGGAGACTGATACTCCATACCAACAGGTGGTAGAAATCACATGGAGATTGGAGGGTTTGCAAGGCCAGGAGACATGACAGGGAGGCCAAGAGTCCTCGAGATTCTGGTTGATATAGTGGTGTCCACCAGAAAGTTATATGTTGTGATATTGATACACATGTGGTGGATTAAGGATTGGGGTCGAAATGCATGTGGTGAGATAAGGTGGTCTTGATATGCTTGTTGGTAGTAGAGGAACTACTTGAAGCCACGCGGTGTGATAAGGTGGGCTAAAACACGGGAAGCTATTTCGAAAAAATGATTTTCAAAACTAAATGCAAGGCTCCCGCAGTGATATAAGGAATGATTATGATTTGTTTTGTGATATGAGACTGTGAGGCAGTACCTCGGTAGTGATTCTTGCTAATACCATTCAATTATATCAATTGTGTGTTTGTTGCTTTGTTTCCTTGTCATATTATTCATTGTTTACTTTCGTGATGCCTTAATTGACTTAATTCAGTGTATCTATTCTTGGTATATTTTCTTCATTGTTTCATTTTTGTTGTTTATCATTATCACACTATCATATACCAGTTCAATTTTCTTATTTATTCTAGTAGGGTGTTGACCTGACCTCATCACTACTCTACCGAGGTTAGCACTTATTGGGAACCGTTGTAGTCTACTCATTCTACACTTTTGCACATCCTTTTATGCAGATCCAGGTAGCCTTACCAGCCTAGGCACCGGTGAGTAGAGTTTAGATATGGAGACTTCAAGGTATACCTGCCGGCGTCTGTGGGCCTCGGAGTCACCCTCTACCTAGTTCTATTTCATTTTCCCTTTTTATAGATAATGTTGTATGGGGATATTTAGTATACTGTTGTAGAGCTTGGGACTTGGTATCACCGGATGTTGGGAGTTTTATTCTGTTGAGTTGCAGAGTTCTTTTATGTTAGTTGTTGAGTTATTTGAAAGTTTTTATCATTTTCTCAGTTAAATTCTGCCTGAATGTTAGGCTTACCTACTCTTAGAGACTAGGTTCCATCACGACATCCTACAGAGGAAAATTTGGTCAGTGACAAGTTGGTATCAAAGCCCTAGGTACATAGGTTTTACGTGTCAAAAGCAAGAATAGTAGAATCTCAAGGATCGGTATAGAAACTTTTGTATTGATCTTCGAGAGGCTATGGAACTATTAGGAAACTTCACTAATTTGATCCCTTATCATGCGAATTTCTTGACTTTAGATTTCTAAATCTATGTCTATATATTCTCTCATAGATGGTGAGGACATCCACCGCTGGATCCGACGATCAGATATTGTGCCCCCTGATAAAGCCGCGATAGGGCCGGGGTTGGGCCTGCGGTCAGGGTCCGGGAGAGGACAAGGAGGGGCATGTAGTGTAGCCAGAGCAGCTGCACGAGCTACGACAGAGGAGCCACCAGTAGATTCAGTTGGGAGGTAGGCACTTGTGGCGCTTGTTGCTACCCCTGCACTTCAAGAGACGCTCGCCTAATTCATGAGCATATTTGTTTATCTAGCTCAGGCGGGGTTGATTCCACTTGCAACAGCAACATCTCAGGCTAGGGTAGGAGCGCAAACTCCAGCGGCCCGTACCCCAGAGCAGTGATTCCATGTTGAGCAGGTCCCATAGGTTATACAAGTACAGATGGTTGTCCTAGTTCAGGCCGAGGTTAGGGCATCAACTTCTAAGGAGGAGTAGCTCAGGCTCGAGTGGTACAAAAAATACCATCCTCATTCTTTCAGTGGCCTAGCTACAGAGGACGCACAAGGCTTTCTGGAAAAGTGCCATTGTATTCTCCATAACATGGGTATAGTGAAGACGAGCGGGGGTTCTTTCACTTCTTTCTAGCTATCAGGACTAGCGTACTAGTCTTGGTGGGATTGGGAGGAGGCAAGCCCAACCGAGGCAGATTCACTCACATGGGCTCAATTTTTTGAGATTTAATTGAGATTTTGTTCCCCGGAGCCTTTGGGATACATGGCGCGAGCAGTTTGAGCAATTGTGCCAGGGTTCTATGATCGTATCAGAGTATGTTCTGAAGTTTTGTGAGTTGTCCAGATATGCACCTTCCTTGGTTTACACAATTAGAGATCGAGTCCGTCGATTTATCAAGAGGCTCAACTATGGTATTAGATTCAGCATGGCTCGATAGTTGGAGACTGATACTCCATACCAGCAGGTGGTAGAAATCACATGGATATTGGAGGGTTTGCAAGGCCAGGAGACATGACAGGGAGGCCAAGAGTCCTCGAGATTCTGGTGGATATAGTGTTGTCCACCAGAAAGTTATATGTTGTGATATTGATACGCATGTGTGGATTAAGTATTGGGGTCGAAATGCATGTGGTGAGATAAGGTGGTCTTGATATGCGTGTTGGTAGTAGAGGAACTACTTGAAGCCACGCGGTGTGATAAGGTGGGCTAAAACACGGGAAGCTATTTCGAAAAAATGATTGTCAAAACTAAATGCAAGGCTCCCGCGGTGATATAAGGAATGATTATGATTTGTTTTGTGATATGAGACTGTGAGGCAGTACCTCGGTAGTGATGCTTGCTAATACCATTCAATTATATCACTTGTGTTTTGGTTGCTTTGTTTCCTTGGCATATTATTCATTGTTTACTTTCGTGATGCCTTAATTGCCTTAATTCAGTGTATCTATTCTTGGTATATTTTCTTCATTGTTTCATTTTTGTTGTTTATCATTATCACACTATCATATACCTGTTCTATTTTCTTATTTATTCTAGTAGGGTGTTGACCTGACCTCATCACTACTCTACCGAGGTTAGCACTTATTGGGTACCGTTGTAGTCTACTCATTCTACACTTTTGCACATCCTTTTATGCAGATCCAGGTATCCTTACCAGCCTAGGCACCGGTGAGTAGAGTTTAGATATGGAGACTTCCAGGTATACCTGCCGGCGTCCCCGGGCCTCAGAGTCACCCTCTACCTAGTTCTATTTCATTTTCCCTTTTTATAGATAATGTTGTATAGGGATATTTAGTACACTGTTGTAAAGCTTGGGACTTGGTATCACCGGATGTTGGGAGTTTTGTTCTGTTGAGTTGCAGAGTTCTTTTATGTTAGTTGTTGAGTTATTTGGAAGTTTTTATCATTTTCTCACTTAAATTCTGCCTGAATGTTAGGCTTACCTACTCTTAGAGACTAGGTTCCATCACGACATCCTACAGAGGAAAATTTGGTCAGTGATAAGTTGGTATCAGAGTCCTAGGTACATAGGTTTTACATGTCAAAGGCAGGATTAGTAGAATCTCATGGATCGGTACAGAAACATTTGTACTTATCTTCGAAAGGCTATGGAACATTTAGGAAACTTCACTTATTTGATCCCTTATCTGGCGAATTTGTTGACTTTAGATTTCTAAATCTATGTCTTTCTATTCTCTCACAGATGGTGAGTACATGCACCGGTGGATCCGACGATCAGATACCTGCGCCCCCTGATAGAGCCGTAAGAGGCCGGGGCTGGGGCAGAGGTCTTGGTCCGGTAGAGGACAAGGAGGGGCATGTAGTATAGCCAAAGCAGCTGCACGAGCTACGACAGAGGAGCCACCGGTAGCTCTAGTTGGGAGGTAGGCACTTGCGGCGCTTGTTGCTACCCCTGCACTTCAAGAGACGCTCACCCAGTTCTTGAGCATATTTGGTAATCTAGCTCAGGCGGGGTTGATTCCACTTGCAACGGCAACATCTCAGGCTAGGGTAGGAGCGTAAACTCTAGCGGCCCGTACCCAGAGCAGTGATTCCATGTTGAGCAGGTCCCTTAGGTTATACAAGTGCAGCTGGTTGTCCTAGTTCAGGCCGAGGTTAGGGCATCAACTTCTAAGGAGGAGTAGCTCAGGCTCGAGTGGTACAAAAAATACCATCCTCCTTCTTTCAGTGGCCTAGCTACAGAGGACGCATAAGGCTTTCTGGAAAAGTGCCATTGTATTCTCCATAACATGGGTATAGTGAAGACGAGCGGGGGTTCTTTCACTTCTTTCTAGCTATCGGGACTAGCGTACTAGTCTTGGTGGGATTGGGAGGAGGCTAGCCCAACCGAGGCAGCTTCACTCACATGGGCTCAATTTTTTGAGATTTAATTCAGATTTTGTTCCCCGGAGCCTTTGGGATACATAGCGCGAGCAGTTTGAGCAGTTGTGCCAGGGTTCTATGATCGTATCAGAGTATGTTCTGAAGTTTAGTGAGTTGTCCAGATATGCACCTGCCTTGGTTTACACAATTAGAGATCGAGTCCGTTGATTTATCAAGAGGCTCAACTATGGTATTAGATTCAGCATGGCTCGATAGTTGGAGACTGATACTCCATACCAGCAGGTGGTAGAAATCACATGGAGATTGGAGGGTTTGCAAGGCCAAGAGACATGACAGGGAGGCCAAGAGTCCTCGAGATTCTGGTGGATATAGTGGTGTCCACTAGAAAGTTATATGTTGTGATATTGATACGCATGTGTTGGATTAAGGATTGGGGTCGAAATGCATGTGGTGAGATAAGGTGGTCTTGATATGCTTGTTGGTAGTAGAGGAACTACTTGATGCCACGTGGTGTGATAAGGTGGGCTAAAACACGGGAAGCTATTTCGAAAAAATGATTTTCAAAACTAAATGCAAGGCTCCCGCGGTGATATAAGGAATGATTATGATTTGTTTTGTGATATGAGACTGTGAGGCTGTACCTCGATAGTGATGCTTGCTAATACCATTCAATTATATCACTTGTGTGTTTGTTGCTTTGTTTCCTTGTCATATTATTCATTGTTTACTTTCGTGATGCCTTAATTGCCTTAATTCAGTGTATCTATTCTTGGTATCTTTTCTTCATTGATTCATTTTTGTTGTTTATCATTATCACACTATCATATACCTGTTCAATTTTATTATTTATTATAGTAGGGTGTTGACCTGACATCATCACTACTCTACCGAGGTTAGCACTTATTGGGTATCGTTGTAGTCTACTCATTCTACACTTTTGCACATCCTTTTATGCAGATCCAGGTAGCCTTACCAGCCTAGGCACTGGTGAGTAGAGTTTAGATATGGAGAGTTCAAGGTATACCTGCCGGCGTCTGCGGGCCTCGGAGTCACCATCTACCTAGTTCTATTTCATTTTCCCTTTTTATAGATAATGTTGTATGGGGATATTTAGTATACTGTTGTAGAGCTTGGGACTTGGTATCACCGGATGTTGGGAGTTTTATTCTGTTGAGTTGCAGAGTTCTTTTATGTTAGTTGTTGAGTTATTTGAAAGTTTTTATCATTTTCTCAGTTAAATTCTGCCTGAATGTTAGGCTTACCTACTCTTAGAGACTAGGTTCCATCACGACATCCTACAGAGGAAAATTTGGTCAGTGACAAGTTGGTATCAAATCCCTAGGTACATAGGTTTTACGTGTCAAAAGCAGGAATAGTAGAATCTCAAGGATCGGTACAGAAACTTTTGTATTGATCTTCGAGAGGCTATGGAACTATTAGGAAACTTCACTTATTTGATCCCTTATCATGCGAATTTATTGAATTTAGATTTCTAAATCTATGTCTATATATTCTCTCATAGATGGTGAGGACATCCACCGCTGGATCCGACGATCAGATATTGTGCCCCCTGATAAAGCCGCGATAGGGCCGGGCCTGGGCCTGCGGTCAGGGTCCGGGAGAGGACAAGGAGGGGCATGTAGTGTAGCCAGAGCAGCTGCACGAGCTACGACAGAGGAGCCACCAGTAGCTTCAGTTGGGAGGTAGGCACTTGTGGCGCTTGTTGCTACCCCTGCACTTCAAGAGACGCTCGCCTAATTCTTGAGCATATTTGGTTATCTAGCTCAGGCGGGGTTGATTCCACTTGCAACAGCAACATCTCAGGCTAGGGTAGGAGCGCAAACTCCAGCGGCCCGTACCCCAGAGCAGTGATTCCATGTTGAGCAGGTCCCATAGGTTATACAAGTACAGATGGTTGTCCTAGTTCAGGCCGAGGTTAGGGCATCAACTTCTAAGGAGGAGTAGCTCAGGCTCGAGTGGTACAAAAAATACCATCCTCCTTCTTTCAGTGGCCTAGCTACAGAGGACGCACAAGGCTTTCTGGAAAAGTGCCATTGTATTCTCCATAACATGGGTATAGTGAAGATGAGCGGGGGTTCTTTCACTTCTTTCTAGCTATCGGGACTAGCGTACTAGTCTTGGTGGGATTGGGAGGAGGCTAGCCCAACCGAGGCAGCTTCACTCACATGGGCTCAATTTTTTGAGATTTAATTGAGATTTTGTTCCCCGGAGCCTTTGGGATACATAGCGCGAGTAGTTTGAGCAGTTGATCCAGGGTTCTATGATCGTATCAGAGTATGTTCTGAAGTTTAGTGAGTTGTCCAGATATGCACTTGCCTTGGTTTACACAATTAGAGATTGAGTCCGTCGATTTATCAAGAGGCTCAACTATGGTATTAGATTCAGCATGGCTCGATAGTTGGAGACTGATACTCCATACCAGCAGGTGGTAGAAATCACATGGAGATTGGAGGGTTTGCAAGGCCAGGAGACATGACAGGGAGGCCAAGAGTCCTCGAGATTCTGGTGGATATAGTGGTGTCCACCAGAAAGTTATATGTTGTGATATTGATACGCATGTGGTGGATTAAGGATTGGGGTCGAAATGCATGTGGTGAGATAAGGTGGTCTTGATATGCTTGTTGGTAGTAGAGGAACTACTTGAAGCCACGTGGTGTGATAAGGTGGGCTAAAACACGGGAAGCTATTTCGAAAAAATGATTTTCAAAACTAAATGCAAGGCTCCCGCGGTGATATAAGGAATGATTATGATTTGTTTTGTGATATGAGACTCTGAGGCAGTACCTCGGTAGTGATGCTTGCTAATACCATTCAATTATATCACTTGTGTTCTGGTTGCTTTGTTTCCTTGGCATATTATTCATTGTTTACTTTCATGATGCCTTTATTGCCTTAATTCAGTGTATCTATTCTTGGTATATTTTCTTCATTGTTTCATTTTTGTTGTTTATCATTATCACACTATCATATACCTGTTCAATTTTCTTATTTATTATAGTAGGGTGTTGACCTGACCTCATCACTACTCTACCGAGGTTAGGCTTGGCACTTACTGGGTACCGTTGTAGTCTACTCATTCTACACTTTTGCACATCCTTTTTTGCAGATCCAGGTATCCTTACCAGCCTAGGCACCGGTGAGTAGAGTTTAGATATGGAGACTTCATGGTATACCTGCCGGCGTCCGCGGGCCTCAGAGTCACCCTCTACCTAGTTCTATTTCATTTTCCCTTTTGATAGATAATGTTGTATAGGGATATTTAGTACATTGTTGTAAAGATTGGGACTTGGTATCACCGGATGTTGGGAGTTTTCTTCTGTTGAGTTGCAGAGTTCTTTTATGTTAGTTGTTGAGTTATTTGAAAGTTTTTAGCATTTTCTCACTTAAATTCTGCTTGAATGTTAGGCTTACCTACTCTTAGAGACTAGGTTCCATCTCGACATCCTACAGAGGAAAATGTGGTCAGTAACAAGTTGGTATCAGAGTCCTAGGTACATAGGTTTTACATGTCAAAAGCAGGATTAGTAGAATCTCATGGATCGGTACAGAAACCTTTGTAGTTATCTTCGAAAGGCTATGGAACATTTAGGAAACTTCACTTATTTGATCCATTATCATGCGAATTTGTTGACTTTAGATATCTAAATCTATGTCTTTCTATTCTCTCACAGATGGTGAGTATATGCACCGGTGGATCCGACGATCAGATACCTGCGCCCCCTGATAGAGCCATGAGAGGCCGGGGCCGGGGCCGAGGTCTGGGTCCGGTAGAGGACAAGGAGGGGCATGTAGTATAGCCAAAGCAGCTGCACGAGCTACGCCAGAGGAGCCACCGGTAGCTCTAGTTGGGAGGTAGGAACTTGCGGCGCTTGTTGCTACCCCTGCACTTCAAGAGACGCTCGCCCAATTCTTGAGCATATTTGGTAATCTAGCTCAGGCGGGGTTGATTCCACTTGCAATAGCAACATCTCAGGCTAGGGTAAGAGCGCAAACTCCAGCGGCCCGTACCCTAGAGCAGTGATTCCATGTTGAGCAGGTCCCTTAGGTTATACAAGTGCAGCTGGTTGTCCTAGTTCAGGCCGAGGTTAGGGCATCAACTTCTAAGGAGGAGTAGCTCAGGCTCGAGTGGTACAAAAAATACCATCCTCCTTCTTTCAGTGGCCTAGCTACAGAGGACGCATAAGGCTTTCTGGAAAAGTGCCACTGTATTCTCCATAACATGGGTATAGTGAAGACGAGCGGGGGTTCTTTCACTTCTTTCTAGCTATCGGGACTAGCATACTAGTCTTGGCGGGCTTGGGAGGAGGCTAGCCCAACCGAGGCAGCTTCACTCACATGGGCACAATTGTTTGAGATTTAATTGAGATTTTGTTCCCAGGAGCCTTTGGGATACATGGCGCGAGAAGTTTGAGCAGTTGTGCTAGGGTTCTATGATCGAATGAGAGTATGTTCTGAAGTTTAGTGAGTTGTCCAGATATGCACCTGCCTTGGTTTACACAATTAGAGATCGAGTTCGTCGATTTATCAAGAGGCTCAACTATGGTATTAGATTCAGCATGGCTCGATAGTTGGAGACTGATACTCCATACCAGTAGGTGGTAGAAATCACATGGAGATTGGAGGGTTTGCAAGGCCAGGAGACATGACAGGGAGGCCAAGAGTCCTCGAGATTCTGGTGGATATAGTGGTGTCCACCAGAAAGTTATATGTTGTGATATTGATACGCATGTGGTGGATTAAGGATTGGGGTCGAAATGCATATGGTGAGATAAGGTGGTCTTGATATGCTTGTTGGTAGTAGAGGAACTACTTTAAGCCACGCGGTGTGATAAGGTGGGCTAAAACACGGGAAGCTATTTCGAAAAAATGATTGTCAAAACTAGATGCAAGGCTCCCGCGGTGATATAAGGAATGATTATGATTTGTTTTGTGATATGAGACTCTGAGGCAGTACCTCGGTAGTGATGCTTGCTAATACCATTCAATTATATCACTTGTGTTTTGGTTGCTTTGTTTCCTTGGCATATTATTCATTGTTTACTTTCGTGATGCCTTAATTGCCTTAATTCAGTGTATCTATTCTTGGTATATTTTCTTCATTGTTTCATTTTTCTTGTTTATCATTATCACACTATCATATACCTGTTCAATTTTCTTATTTATTCTAGTAGGGTGTTGACCTGACCTCATCACTACTCTACCGAGGTTAGCACTTATTGGGTACCGTTGTAGTCTACTCATTCTACACTTTTGCAAATCCTTTTATGCAGATCCAGGTAGCCTTACCAGCCTAGGCACCGGTGAGTAGAGTTTAGATATGTAGACTTCAAGGTATACCTGCCGGCGTCTGCGGGCCTCGGAGTCACCCTCTACCTAGTTCTATTTCATTTTCCCTTTTTATAGATAATGTTGTATGGGGATATTTAGTATACTGTTGTAGAGCTTGGGACTTGGTATCACCGGATGTTGGGAGTTTTATTCTGTTGAGTTGCAGAGTTCTTTTATGTTAGTTGTTGAGTTATTTGAAAGTTTTTATCATTTTCTCAGTTAAATTCTGCCTGAATGTTAGGCTTACCTACTCTTAGAGTCTAGGTTCCATCACGACATCCTACAGAGGAAAATTTGGTCAGTGACAAGTTGGTATCAAAGCCCTAGGTACATAGGTTTTACGTGTCAAAAGCAGGAATAGTAGAATCTCATGGATCGGTACAGAAACATTTGTATTTATCTTCGAGAGTCTATGGAACTGTTAGGAAACTTCACTTATTTGATCCCTTATCATGCGAATTTCTTGACTTTAGATTTCTAAATCTATGTCTATCTATTCTCTCATAGATGGTGAGGACATCCACCGCTGGATCCGACGATCAGATATTGTGCCCCTGATAGAGCCGTGATAGGGCCGGGCCTGGGCCTGCGGTCAAGGTCCGGGAGAGGACAAGGAGGGGCATGTAGTGTAGCCAGAGCAGCCGCATGAGCTACGACAGAGGAACCACCGGTAGCTTCAGTTGGGAGGTAGGCACTTGTGGCGCTTGTTGCTACCCCTGCACTTCAAGAGACGCTCGCCCAATTCTTGAGCATATTTGGTAATCTAGCTCAGGCGGGGTTGATTCCACTTGCAACAGCAACATCTCAGCCTAGGGTAGGAGGGCAAACTCCAGCGGCCCGTACCCCAGAGCAGTGATTCCATGTTGAGTAGGTCCCATAGGTTATACAAGTGCAGCTGGTTGTCCCAGTTCAGGCCGAGGTTAGGGCATCAATTTCTAAGGAGGAGTAGCTCCGGCTTGAGTGGTACAAAAAATACCATCCGCCTTCTTTCAGTGGCCTAGCTACAGAGGACGCACAAGGCTTTCTTGAAAAGTGCCACTGTATTCTCCATAACATGGGTATAGTGAAGACGAGCGGGGGTTCTTTCACTTCTTTCTAGCTATCGGGACTAGCGTACTAGTCTTGGTGGGATTGGGAGGAGGCTAGCCCAACCGAGGCAGCTTCACTCACATGGGCTCAATTTTTTGAGATTTAATTGAGATTTTGTTCCCCGGAGCCTTTGGGATACATGGCGCGAGCAGTTTGAGCAGTTGTGCCAGGGTTCTATGATCGTATCAGAGTATGTTCTGAAGTTTAGTGAGTTGTCCAGATATGCACCTGCCTTGGTTTATACAATTAGAGATCGAGTCTGTTGATTTATCAAGAGGCTCAACTATGGTATTAGATTCAGCATGGCTCGATAGTTGGAGACTGATACTCCATACCAGCAGGTGGTAGAAATCACATTGAGATTGGAGGGTTTGCAAGGCCAAGAGACAAGACAGGGAGGCCAAGAGTCCTCGAGATTCTGGTGGATATAGTGGTGTCCACCAGAAAGTTATATGTTGTGATATTGATACGCATGTGGTGGATTAAGGATTGGGGTCGAAATGCATGTGGTGAGATAATGTGGTCTTGATATGCTTGTTGGTAGTAGAGGAACTACTTGAAGCCACGTGGTGTGATAAGGTGGGCTAAAACACGGGAAGCTATTTCGAAAAAATGATTTTCAAAACTAAATGCAAGTCTCCCGCGGTGATATAAGGAATGATTATGATTTGTTTTGTGATATGAGACTGTGAGGCTGTACCTCGATAGTGATGCTTGCTAATACCATTCAATTATATCACTTGTGTGTTTGTTGCTTTGTTTCCTTGTCATATTATTCATTGTTTACTTTCGTGATGCCTTAATTGCCTTAATTCAGTGTATCTATTCTTGGTATATTTTCTTCATTGTTTCATTTTTGTTGTTTATCATTATCACACTATCATATACCTGTTCAATTTTATTATTTATTATAGTAGGGTGTTGACCTGACCTCATCACTACTCTACCGAGGTTAGGCTTGGCACTTACTGGGTACCGTTGTAGTCTACTCATTCTACACTTTTGCACATCGTTTTATGCAGATCCAGGTATCCTTACCAGCCTAGGCACCGGTGAGTAGAGTTTAGATATGGAGACTTCAAGGTATACCTGCCGGCGTCCGCGGGCCTCAGAGTCACCCTCTACCTAGTTCTATTTCATTTTCCCTTTTTATAGATGATGTTGTATAGGGATATTTAGTATACTGTTGTAAAGCTTGGGACTTGGTATCACCGGATGTTGGGAGTTTTGTTCTGTTGAGTTGCAGAGTTCTTTTATGTTAGTTGTTGAGTTATTTGAAAGTTTTTATCATTTTCTCACTAAAATTCTGCCTGAATGTTAGGCTTACCTACTCTTAGAGACTAGGTTCCATCACGACATCCTATAGAGGAAAATTTGGTCAGTGACAAGTTGGTATCAGAGTCCTAGGTACATAGGTTTTACATGTCAAAAGCAGGATTAGTAGAATCTCATGGATCGGTACAGAAACTTTTGTACTTATCTTCGAAAGGCTATGGAACATTTAGGAAACTTCACTTATTTGATCCCTTATCATGCGAATTTGTTGACTTTAGATTTCTAAATCTATGTCTTTCTATTCTCTCACAGATGATGAGTACATGCACCGGTGGATCCGAAGATCAGATACCTGCGCCCCCTGATAGAGCCGTGAGAGGCCAGGGCTGGGGCCGAGGTCTGGGTCCGGTAGAGGACAAGGAGGGGCATGTAGTATAGCCAAAGCAGCTGCACGAGCTACGACAGAGGAGCCACCGGTAGCTCTAGTTGGGAGGTAGGCACTTGCGGCGCTTGTTGCTACCCCTGCACTTCAAGAGACGCTCGCCCAGTTCTTGAGCATATTTGGTAATCTAGCTCAGGCGGGGTTGATTCCACTTGCAACGGCAACATCTCAGGCTAGTGTAGGAGCGCAAACTCCAGCGGCCCGTACCCTAGAGCAGTGATTCCATGTTGAGCAGGTCCCATAGGTTATACAAGTGCAGCTGGTTTTCCTAGTTCAGGCCGAGGTTAGGGCATCAACTTCTAAGGAGGAGTAGCTCAGGCTCGAGTGGTACAAAAAATACCATCCTCCTTCTTTCAGTGGCCTAGCTACAGAGGACGCATAAGGCTTTCTGGAAAAGTGCCACTGTATTCTCCATAACATGGGTATAGTGAAGACGAGCGGGGGTTCTTTCACTTCTTTCTAGCTATCGGGACTAGCATACTAGTCTTGGCGGGCTTGGGAGGAGGCTAGCCCAACCGAGGCAGCTTCACTCACATGGGCTCAATTTTTAGAGAGGTTATTGAGATTTTCTTCCCCGAAACCTTTGGGATACATGGCTTGAGCAGTTTGAGCAGTTGTGCCAAGGTTCTATGATCGTATCAGAGTATGTTCTGAAGTTTAGTGAGATGTCCAGATATGCACCTGCCTTGGCTTACATTATTAGAGATCGAGTCCGTTGATTTATCAAGAGGCTCAACTATGGTATTAGATTCAGCATAGCTCGATAGCTGGAGACTGATACTCCATACCAGCAGGTGGTAGAAATCACATGGAGATTGGAGGGTTTGCAAGGCCAGGAGACATGACGGGGAGGCCAAGAGTCCTCGAGATTCTGGTGGATATAGTGGTGTCCACCAGAAAGTTATATGTTGTGATATTGATACATATGTGGTGGATTAAGGATTGGGGTCGAAATGCATGTGGTGAGATAAGGTGGTCTTGATATGCTTGTTGGTAGTAGAGGAACTACTTGAAGCCACGTGGTGTGATAAGGTGGGCTAAAACACGGGAAGCTATTTCGAAAAAATGATTTTCAAAACTAAATGCTAGGCTCCCGCGGTGATATAAGGAATGATTATGATTTGATTTGTGATATGAGACTGTGAGGCAGTACCTCGGTAGTGATGCTTGCTAATACCATTCAATTATATCACTTGTGTTTTGGTTGCTTTGTTTCCTTGGCATATTATTCATTGTTTACTTTCGTGATGCCTTAATTGCCTTAATTCAGTGTATATATTCTTGGTATATTTTCTTCATTGTTTCATTTTTGTTGTTTATCATTATCACACTATCATATACCTGTTCAATTTTCTTATTTATTATAGTAGGGTGTTGACCTGACCTCATCACTACTCTACCGAGGATAGGCTTGGCACTTACTGGGTACCGTTGTAGTCTACTCATTCTACACTTTTGCACATCCTTTTATGCAGATCCAGGTATCCTTACCAGCCTAGGCACCGGTGAGTAGAGTTTAGATATGGAGACTTCAAGGTATACTTGCCGGCGTCCGCGGGCCTCAGAGTCACCCTCTACCTAGTTCTATTTCATTTTCCCTTTTTATAGATAATGTTGTATAGGGATATTTAGTACACTGTTGTAAAGCTTGGGACTTGGTATCACCGGATGTTGGGAGTTTTGTTCTGTTGAGTTGCAGAGTTCTTTTATGTTAGTTGTTGAGTTATTTAACAGTTTTTATCATTTTCTCACTTAAATTCTGCCTGAATGTTAGGCTTACCTACTCTTAGAGACTAGGTTCCATCAGGACATCCTACAGAGGAAAGTTTGGTCAGTGACAAGTTGGTATCAGAGTCCTAAGTACATAGGTTTTACATGTCAAAAGCAGGATTAGTAGAATCTCGTGGATCGGTACAGAAACTTTTGTACTTATCTTCGAAAGGCTATGGAACATTTAGGAAACTTCACTTATTTGATCCCTTATCATGCGAATTTGTTGACTTTAGATTTCTAAATCTTTGTCTTTCTATTCTCTCACAGATGGTGAGTACATGCACCGGTGGATCCGACGAGCAGATACCTGCGCCCCCTGATAGAGCCGTGAGAGGCCGGGGCAGGGGCCGAGGTCTGGGTCCGGTAGAGGACAAGGAGGGGCATGTAGTATAGCCAAAGCAGCTGCATGAGCTACGACAGAGGAGCCACCGGTAGCTCTAGTTGGGAGGTAGGCACTTGCGGCGCTTGTTGCTACCCCTGCACATCAAGAGACGCTCGCCCAGTTCTTGAGCATATTTGGTAATCTAGCTCAGGCGGGGTTGATTCCACTTGCAACGGCAACATCTCAGGCTAGGGTAGGAGCACAAACTCCAGCGGCCCGTACCCCAGAGCAGTGATTCCATGTTGAGCAGGTCCCATAGGTTATACAAGTGCAACTGGTTGTCCTAATTCAAGCCGAGGTTAGGGCATCAACTTCTAAGGAGGAGTAGCTCAGGCTCGAGTGGTACAAAAAATACCATCCTCCTTCATTCAGTGGCCTAGCTACAGAGGACGCATAAGGCTTTCTGGAAAAGTGCCACTGTATTCTCCATAACATGGGTATAGTGAAGACGAGCGGTGGTTCTTTCACTTCTTTCTCGCTATCGGGACTAGCATACTAGTCTTGGCGGGCTTGGGAGGAGGCTAGCCCAGCCGAGGTAGCTTTACTCAAATGGGCTCAATTTTTAGAGATGTTATTGAGATTTTGTTCCCCGAAGCCTTTGGGATACATGGCTTGAGAAGTTTAAGCAGTTGTGCCAGGGTTCTAGGATCGTATCAGAGTATGTTCTGAAGTTTAGTGAATTGTCCAGATATACACCTGCCTTGGTTTACACAATTGGAGATCGAGTCCGTCGATTTATCAAGAGGATCAACTATGGTATTAGATTCAGCATGGCTCGATAGTTGGAGACTGATACTCCATACCAGCAGGTGGTAGAAATCACATGGAGATTGGAGGGTTTGCAAGGCCAGGAGACATGACAGGGAGGCCAAGAGTCCTCGAGATTCTGGTGGATATAGTGGTGTCCACCAGAAAGTTATATGTTGTGATATTGATACGCATGTGGTGGATTAAGGATTGGGGTCGAAATGCATGTGGTGAGATAAGGTGGTCTTGATATGCTTGTTGGTAGTAGAGGAACTACTTTAAGCCACGTGGTGTGATAAGGTGGGCTAAAACACGGGAAGCTATTTCGAAAAAATGATTTTCAAAACTAAATGCAAGGCTCCCGCAGTGATATAAGGATTGATTATGATTTGTTTTGTGATATGAGACTGTGAGGCAGTACCTCGGTAGTGATGCTTGCTTATACCATTAAATTATATCACTTGTGTGTTGGTTGCTTTTTTTCCTTGGCATATTATTCATTGTTTACTTTCGTGATGCCTTAATTGCCTTAATTCAGTGTATCTATTCTTGGTATATTTTCTTCATTGTTTCATTTTTGTTGTTTATCATTATCACACTATCATATACCTGTTCAATTTTCTTATTTATTATAGTAGGGTGTTGACCTGACCTCATCACTACTCTACCGAGGTTAGGCTTGGCACTTACTGGGTACCGTTGTAGTCTACTCATTCTACACTTTTGCACATCCTTTTATGCAGATCCAGGTATCCTTACCAGCCTAGGCACCGGTGAGTAGAGTTTAGATATGGAGACTTCAAGGTATACCTGCCGGCGTCCGCGTGCCTCAGAGTCACCCTCTACCTAGTTCTATTTCATTTTCCCTTTTTATAGATAATGTTGTATAGGGATATTTAGTACACTGTTGTAAAGCTTGGGACTTGGTATCACCGGATGTTGGGAGTTTTATCTGTTGAGTTGCAGAGTTCTTTTATGTTAGTTGTTGAGTTATTTGAAAGTTTTTATCATTTTCTCACTTAAATTCTGCCTGAATGTTAGGCTTACCTACTCTTAAAGACTAGGTTCCATCACGACATCCTATAGAAAAAACTTTGGTCAGTGACAAGTTGGTATCAGAGTCCTAGGTACATAGGTTTTACATGTCAAAAGCAGGATTAGTAGAATCTCATGGATCGGTACAGAAACTTTTGTACTTATCTTCGAAAGACTATGGAACATTTAGGAAACTTCACTTATTTGATCCCTTATCATGCGAATTTGTTGACTTTAGATTTCTAAATCTATGTCTTTCTATTCTCTCACAGATGGTGAGTACATGCACCGGTGGATCCGACGATCAGATACCTGCGCCCCCTGATAGAGCCGTGAGAGGCCGGGGCTGGGGCCGAGGTCAGGGTCCGGGAGAGGACAAGGAGGGGCATGTAGTGTAGCCAGAGCAGCTGCACGAGCTACGACAGAGGAGCCACCGGTAGCTTCACTTGGGAGGTAGGCACTTGCGGTGCTTGTTGCTACCCCTGCACTTCAAGAGACGCTCGCCCAGTTCTTGAGCATATTTGGTAATCTAGCTCAGGCGGGGTTGATTCCACTTGCAACGGCAACATCTCAGGCTAGGGTAGGAGCGCAAACTCCAGCGGCCCGTACCCTAGAGTAGTGATTCAATGTTGAGCAGGTCCCATAGGTTATACAAGTGCAGCTGGTTGTCCTAGATCAGGCCGAGGTTAGGGCATCAACTTCTAAGGAGGAGTAGCTCAGGCTCGAGTGGTACAAAAAATACCATCCTCCTTCTTTCAGTGGCCTAGCTACAGAGGACGCATAAGGCTTTCTGGAAAAGTGAGACTGTATTCTCCATAACATGGGTAAAGTGAAGACGAGCGGGGGTTCTTTCACTTCTTTCTAGCTATCGGGACTAGCATACTAGTCTTGGCGGGCTTGGGAGGAGGCTAGCCTAACCGAGGCAGCTTCACTCACATGGGCTCAATTTTTAGAGATGTTATTGAGATTTTGTTCCCTGAAGCCTTTGGGATACATGGCTTGAGCTGTTTGAGCAGTTGTGCCAGGGTTCTATGATCGTATCAGAGTATGTTCTGAAGTTTAGTGAGTTGTCCAGATATGCACCTGCCTTGGTTTACAATATTAGAGATCGAGTCCGTCGATTTATCAAGAGTCTCAACTATGGTATTAGATTCAACATGGCTCGATAGTTGGAGACTCATACTCCATACCAGCAGGTGGTAGAAATCACATGGAGATTGGAGGGTTTGCAAGGCCAGGACACATGACAGGGAGGCCAAGAGTCCTCGAGATTCTGGTGGATATAGTGGTGTCCACCAGAAAGTTATATGTTGTGATATTGATACACATGTGGTGGATTAAGGATTGGGCTCGAAATGCATATGGTGAGATAAGGTGGTCTTGATATGCTTGTTGGTAGTAGAGGAACTACTTTAAGCCACGCGGTGTGATAAGGTGGGCTAAAACACGGGAAGCTATTTCGAAAAAATGATTTTCAAAACTAAAGGCAAGGCTCCCGCGGTGATATAAGGAATGATTATGATTTATTTTGTGATATGAGACTGTGAGGCAGTACCTCGGTAGTGATGCTTGCTAATACTATTCAATTATATCACTTGTGTTTTGGTTGCTTTGTTTCCTTGGCATATTATTCATTGTTTACTTTCGTGATGCCTTAATTGCCTTAATTCAGTGTATATATTCTTGGTATATTTTCTTCATTGTTTCATTTTTGTTGTTTATCATTATCACACTATCATATACCTGTTCAATTTTCTTATTTATTATAGTAGGGTGTTGACCTGACCTCATCACTACTCTACCGAGGTTAGGCTTGGCACTTACTGGGTACCGTTGTAGTCTACTCATTCTACACTTTTGCACATCCTTTTATGCAGATACAGGTATCCTTACCAGCCTAGGCACCGGTGAGTAGAGTTTAGATATGGAGACTTCAAGGTATACCTGCCGGCGTCCGCGGGCCTCAGAGTCACCATCTACCTAGTTCTATTTCATTTTCCCTTTTTATAGATAATGTTGTATAGGGATATTTAGTACACTGTTGTAAAGCTTGGGACTTGGTATCACCTGATGTTGGGAGTTTTGTTATGTTGAGTTGCAGAGTTCTTTTATGTTAGTTGTTGAGTTATTTGAATGTTTTTATCATTTTCTCACTTAAACTCTGCCTAAATGTTAGGCTTACCTACTCTTAGAGACTAGGTTCCATCACGACATCCTACAGAGGAACATTTGGTCAGTGACAAGTTGGTATCAGATTCCTAAGTACATAGGTTTTACATGTCAAAAGCAGGATTAGTAGAATCTCATGGATCGGTACAGAAACTTTTGTACTTATCTTCGAAAGGCTATGGAACATTTAGGAAACTTCACTTATTTGATCTATTATCATGCGAATTTGTTGACTTTAGATTTCTAAATCTATGTCTCTCTATTCTCTCACAGATGATGAGTACATGCACCGGTGGATCCGAAGATCAGATACCTGCACCCCCTAATAGAGCCGTGAGAGGCCGGGGCTGGGGCCGAGGTCTGGGTCCGGTAGAGGACATGGAGGGGCATGTAGTATAGCCAAAGCAGCTGCACGAGCAACGACAGAGGAGCCACCGGTAGCTCTAGTTGGGAGGTAGGCACTTGCGGCGCTTGTTGCTACCCCTGCACATCAAGAGATGCTCGCCCAGTTGTTGAGCATATTTGGTAATCTAGCTCAGGCGGGGTTGATTCGACTTGCAACGGCAACATCTCAGGCTAGTGTAGGAGCGCAAACTCCAACGGCCCGTACCCCAGAGCAGTGATTCCATGTTGAGCAGGTCCCATAGGTTATACAATTATAGCTGGTTGTCCCAGTTCAGGCCGAGGTTAGGGCATCAACTTCTAAGGAGGAGTAGCTCAGGCTCGAGTGGTACAAAAAATACCATCCTCCTTCTTTCAGTGGCCTAGCTACAGAGGACGCACAAGGCTCTCTGGAAAAGTGCCACTGTATTCTCCATAACATGGGTATAGTGAAGACGAGCGGGGGTTCTTTCACTTCTTTCTAGCTATCGGGACTAGCGTACTAGTCTTGGTGGGATTGGGAGGAGGCTAGCCCAACCGAGGTAGCTTCACTCATATGGGCTCAATTTTTTGAGATTTAATTGAGATTTTGTTCTCCGGAGCCTTTGGGATACATGGCGCGAGCAGTTTGAGCAGTTGTGCTAGGGTTCTATGATCGTATCAGAGTATGTTCGGATGTTTAGTGAGTTGTCCAGATATGCACCTGCCTTGGTTTACACAATTAGAGATCGAGTCCGTCGATTTATCAAGAGGCTCAACTATGGTATTAGATTCAGCATGGCTCGATAGTTGAAGACTGATACTCCATACCAGCAGGTGGTAGAAATCACATGGAGATTGGAGGGTTTGCAAGGCCAGGAGACATGATAGGGAGGCCAAGAGTCCTCGAGATTCTGGTGGATATAGTGGTGTCCACCAGAAAGTTATATGTTGTGATATTGATACGCATGTGGTGGATTAAGGATTGGGGTCGAAATGCATGTGGTGAGATAAGGTGGTCTTGATATGCTTGTTGGTAGTAGAGGAACTACTTGAAGCCACGTGGTGTGATAAGGTGGGCTAAAACACGGGAAACTATTTCGAAAAAATGATTTTCAAAACTAAATGCAAGGCTCCCGCGGTGATATAAGGAATGATTATGATTTGTTTTTTGATATGAGACTGTGAGGCAGTACCTCGGTAGTGATGCTTGCTAATACCATTCAATTATATCACTTGTGTTTTGGTTGCTTTGTTTCCTTGGCATATTATTCATTGTTTACTTTCTTGATGCCTTAATTGCCTTAATTCAGTGTATCTATTCTTGGTATATTTTCTATATTGTTTCATTTTTGTTGTTTATCATTATCACACTATCATATACTTGTTCAATTTTCTTATTTATTATAGTAGGGTGTTGACCTGACCTCATCACTACTCTATCGAGTTTAGGCTTGGCACTTACTGGGTACCGTTGTAGTCTACTCATTCTACACTTTTGCACATCCTTTTATGCAGATCCAGGTATCCTTACCAGCCTAGGCACCGGTGAGTAGAGTTTAGATAAGGAGACTTCAAGGTATACCTGCCGGCGTCCGCGGGCCTCAGAGTCACCCTCTACCTAGTTCTATTTCATTTTCCCTTTTTATAGATAATGTTGTATAGGGATATTTAGTACACTGTTGTAAAGCTTGGGACTTGGTATCACCGGATGTTGGGAGTTTTGTTTTGTTGAGTTGCAGAGTTCTTTTATGTTAGTTGTTGAGTTATTTGGAAGTTTTTATCATTTTCTCACTTAAATTCTGCCTGAATGTTATGCTTACCTACTCTTAGAGACTAGGTTCCATCACGACATCCTATAGAGGAAAATTTGGTCAGTGACAAGTTGGTATCAGAGTACTAGGTACATAGGTTTTACATGTCAAAAGTAGGATTAGTAGAATCTCATGGATCGGTACAGAAACATTTGTACTTATCTTCGAGTGGCTATGGAACTGTTAGGAAACTTCACTTATTTGATCCCTTATCATGCGAATTTGTTGACTTTAGATTTCTAAATCTATGTCTTTCTATTCTCTCACAGATGGTGAGTACATGCACCGGTGGATCCGACGATCAGATACCTGCGCCCCCTAATAGAGCCGTGAGAGGCCGGGGCTGGGGCCGAGGTCTGGGTCCGGTAGAGGACAAGGAGGGGCATGTAGTATAGCCAAAGCAGCTGCACGAGCTACGACAGAGGAGCCACCGGTAGCTCTAGTTGGGAGGTAGGCACTTGCGGTGCTTGTTGCTACCCCTGCACTTCAAGAGACGCTCGCCCAGTTCTTGAGCATATTTGGTAATCTAGCTCAGGCGGGGTTGATTCCACTTGCAACGGCAACATCTCAGGCTAGGGTAGGAGCGCAAACTCCAGAGGCCCGTACCCCAAAGCAGTGATTCCATGTTGAGCAGGTCCCATAGGTTATACAAGTGTAGCTGGTTGTCCTAGTTCAGGCCGAGGTTAGGGCATCAACTTCTAAGGAGGAGTAGCCCAGGCTCGAGTGGTACAAAAAATACCATCCTCCTTCTTTCAGTGGCCTAGCTACAGAGGACGCATAAGGCTTTCTGGAAAAGTGCCATTGTATTCTCCATAACATGGGTATAGTGAAGACGAGCGGGGGTTCTTTCACTTCTTTCTAGTTATCGGGACTCGCATACTACTCTTGGCGGGCTTGGAGGAGGCTAGCCCAACCGAGGCAGCTTCACTCACATGGGCTCAATTTTTAGAGATGTTATTGAGATTTTGTTCCCCGAAGCCTTTGGGATACATGGCTTGAGCAGTTTGAGCAGTTGTGCCAGGGTTCTAGGATCGTATCAGAGTATGTTCTGAAGTTTAGTGAGTTGTCCATATATGCACCTGCCTTGGTTTACACAATTAGAGATCGAGTCCGTCGATTTATCAAGAGGCTCAACTATGGTATTAGATTCAGCATGGCTCGATAGTTGGAGACTGATACTCCATACCAGCAGGTGGTAAAAATCACGTGGAGATTGGAGGGTTTGCAAGGCCAGGAGACATGACAGGGAGGCCAAGAGTCCTCGAGATTCTGGTGGATATAGTGGTGTCCACCAGAATGTTATATGTTGTGATATTGATACGCATGTGGTGGATTAAGGATTGGGGTCGAAATGCATATGGTGAGATAAGGTGGTCATGATATGCTTGTTGGTAGTAGAGGAACTACTTGAAGCCACGCGGTGTGGTAAGGTGGGCTAAAACACGGGAAGCAATTTCGAAAAAATGATTTTCAAAACTAAATGCAAGGCTCCCGCGGTGATATAAGGAATGATTATGATTTGTTTTGTGATATGAGACTGTTAGGCAGTACCTCGGTAGTGATGCTTGCTAATACAATTCAATTATATCACTTGTGTGTTTGTTGCTTTGTTTCCTTGTCATATATTCATTGTTTACTTTCGTGATGCCTTAATTGCCTTAATTCAGTGTATCTATTCTTGGTATATTTTCTTCATTGTTTCATTTTTGTTGTTTATCATTATCACACTATCATATACCTGTTCAATTTTCCTATTTATTCTAGTAGGGTATTGGCCTGACCTCATCACTACTCTACCGAGGTTAGCACTTATTGGGTACCGTTGTAGTCTACTCATTCTACACTTTTGCACATCCTTTTATGTAGATCCAGGTAGCCTTACCAGCCTAGGAACTAGTGAGTAGAGTTTAGATATGGAGACTTCAAGGTATACCTGCCGGCGTCTGCGGGCCTCGGAGTCACCCTCTACCTATTTCTATTTCATTTTCCATTTTTATAGATAATGTTGTATGGGGATATTTAGTATACTGTTGTAGAGCTTGGGACTTGGTATCACCGGATGTTGGGAGTTTTATTTCGTTGAGTTGCAGAGTTCTTTTATGTTAGTTGTTGAGTTATTTGAAAGTTTTTATCATTTTCTCAGTTAAATTCTGCCTGAATGTTAGGCTTGCATACTCTTAGAGAATAGGTTCCATCACGACATCCTACAGAGGAAAATTTGGTCAGTGACAAGTTGGTATCCAAGCCCTAGGTACATAGGTTTTATGTGTCAAAAGCAGGAATAGTAGAATCTCATGGATCGGTACAGAAACTTTTGTATTTATCTTCAAGAGGCTATGGAACTAGTAGGAAACTACACTTATTTGATCCCTTATCATGCGAATTTCTTGACTTTAGATTTCTAAATCTATGTCTTTCTATTCTCTCATAGATGGTGAGGACATCCACCGCTGGATCCGACGATCAGATATTGTGCCCACTGATAGAGCCGCGAGAGGCCAGGGCTGGGGCCGCGGTCAGGGTCCGGGAGAGGACAATGAGGGGCATGTAGTGTAGCCAGAGCAGCTGCACGAGCTACGATAGAAGAGCCACCGGTAGCTTCAGTTGGGAGGTAGGCACTTGCGGCGCTTGTTGCTACCCCTGCACTTCAAGAGACGCTCGCCCAATTCTTGAGCATATTTTGTAATCTAGCTCAGGCGGGGTTGATTCCACTTGCAACGGCAACATCTCAGGCTAGGGTAGGAGCGCAAACTCCAGCGGCCCGTACCCCAGAGCAGTGATTCCATGTTGAGCAGGTCCCATAGGTTATACAAGTGCAGCTGGTTGTCCCAGTTCAGGCCGAGGTTAGGGCATCAACTTCTAAGGAGGAGTAGCTCAGGCTCGAGTGGTACAAAAAATACCATCCTCCTTCTTTCAGTGGCCTAGCTACAGAGGACGCACAAGGCTTTCTGGAAAAGTGCCACTGTATTCTCCATAACATGGGTATAGTGAAGACGAGCGGGGGTTCTTTCACTTCTTTCTAGCTATCGGGACTAGCGTACTAGTCTTGGTGGGATTGGGAGGAGGCTAGCCCAACCGAGGAAGCTTCACTCACATGGGCTCAATTTTTTGAGATTTAATTGAGATTTTGTTCCCCGAAGCCTTTGGGATACATGGCGCGAGCAGTTTGAGCAGTTGTGCCCGGGTTCTATGATCGTATCAGAGTATGTTCTAAAGTTTAGTGAGTTGTCCAGATATGCACCTGCCTTGGTTTACACAATTAGAGATCGAGTCCGTCGATTTATCAAGAGGCTCAACTATGGTATTATATTCAGCATGGCTCGATAGTTGGAGACTGATACTCCATACCAGCAGGTGGTAGAAATCACATGGAGATTGGAGGGTTTGCAAGGCCAGGAGACATGACAGGGAGGCCAAGAGTCCTCGATATTCTGGTGGATATAGTGGTGTCCACCAGAAAGTTATATGTTGTGATATTGATACGCATGTGGTGGATTAAGGATTGGGGTCGAAATGCATGTGGTGAGATAAGGTGGTCTTGATATGCTTGTTGGTAGTAGAGGAACTACTTGAAGCCACGTGGTGTGATAAGGTGGGCTAAAACACGGGAAGCTATTTCGAAAAAATAATTTTCAAAACTAAATGCAAGGCTCCCGCGGTGATATAAGGAATGATTATGATTTTTTTTGTGATATGAGACTGTGAGGCAGTACCTCGGTAGTGATGCTTGCTAATACCATTCAATTATATCACTTGTGTTTTGGTTGCTTTGTTTCCTTTGCATATTATTTATTGTTTACTTTCGTGATGCCTTAATTGCCTTAATTCAGTGTATCTATTCTTGGTATATTTTCTTCATTGTTTCATTTTTGTTGTTTATCATTATCACACTATCATATACCTGTTCAATTTTCTTATTTATTATAGTAGGGTGTTGACCTGACCTCATCACTACTCTACCGAGGTTAGGCTTGGCACTTACTGGGTACCGTTGTAGTCTACTCATTCCACACTTTTGCACATCCTTTTATGCAGATCCAGGTATCCTTACCAGCCTAGGCACTGGTGAGTATAGTTTAGATATGGAGACTTCAAGGTATACCTGCCGGCGTCCGCGGGCCTCAGAGTCACCTTCTACCTAGTTCTATTTCATTTTCCCTTTTTATAGATAATGTTGTATAGGGATATTTAGTACACTGTTGTAAAGCTTGGGACTTGGTATCACCGGATGTTGGGAGTTTTGTTCTGTTGAGTTGTAGAGTTCTTTTATGTTAGTTGTTGAGTTATTTGAAAGTTTTTATCATTTTCTCACTTAAATTCTGCCTGAATGTTATGCTTACCTACTCTTAGAGACTAGGTTCCATCACGACATCCTACAGAGGAAAATTTGGTCAGTGATAAGTTGGTATCAGAGTCCTAGGTACATAGGTTTTACATGTCAAAAGTAGGATTAGTAGAATCTCATGGATCGGTATAGAAACTTTTGTACTTATCTTCGAAAGGCTATGGAACATTTAGGAAACTTCACTTATTTGATCCCTTATCATGCGAATTTCTTGACTTTAGATTTCTAAATCTATGTCTTTCTATTCTCTCACAGATGGTGAGTACATGCACTGGTGGATCCGACGATCAGATACATGTGCCCCCTGATAGAGCCGTGAGAGGCCGGGGCTGGGGCCGAGGTCTGGGTCCGGTAGAGGACAAGGAGGGGCATGTAGTATAGCCAAAGCAGCTGCACGAGCTACGACAGAGGAGCCACCGATAGCTCTAGTTGGGAGGTAGGCACTTGCGGCACTTGTTGCTACCCCTGCACTTCAAGAGACGCTCGTCCAGTTCTTGAGCATATTTGGTAATCTAGCTCAGGCGGGGTTGATTCCACTTGTAGCGACAACATCTCAGGCTAGGGTAGGAGCGCAAACTCCAGCGGCCCGTACCCCAGAGCAGTGATTCCATGTTGAGCAGGTCCCATAGGTTATACAAGTGCAACTGGTTGTCCTAGTTCAGGCCGAGGTTAGGGCATCAACTTCTAAGGAGGAGTAGCTCAGGCTCGAGTGGTACAAAAAATACCATCCTCTTTCTTTCAGTGGCCTAGCTAGAGAGGACGCATAAGGCTTTCTGGAAAAGTGCCACTGTATTCTCCATAACATGGGTATAGTGAAGATGAGCGGGGGTTCTTTCACTTCTTTCTAGTAATCGGGACTAGCATACTAGTCTTTGCGGGCTTGGGAGGAGGCTAGCCCAACCAAGGCAGCTTCACTCACATGGGCTCAATTTTTAGAGATGTTATTGAGATTTATTTCCCCGAAGCCTTTGGGATACATGGCTTGAGCAATTTGAGCAGTTGTGCCAGGGTTCTATGATCATATCAGAGTACGTTCTGAAGTTTAGTGAGTTGTCCAGATATGCACCTGCCTTGGTTTACACAATTAGAGATCCAGTCCGTCGATTTATCAAGAGGCTCAACTATGGTATTAGATTCAACATGGCTCGATAGTTGGAGACTGATACTCCATACCAGCAGGTGGTAGAAATCACATGGAGATTGGAGGGTTTGCAAGGCTAGGAGACATGACAGGGAGGCCAAGAGTCCTCGAGATTCTAGTGGATATAGTGGTGTCCACCAGAAAGTTATATGTTGTGATATTGATACGCATGTGGTGGATTAAGGATTGGAGTCGAAATGCATATGGTGAGATAAGGTGGTCTTGATATTCTTGTTGGTAGTAGAGGAACTACTTGAAGCCACGCGGTGTGATAAGGTGGGCTAAAACACGGGAAGCTATTTCGAAAAACTGATTTTCAAAACTAAATGCAAGGCTCCCGCGGTGATATAAGGAATGATTATGATTTGTTTTGTGATATGAGACTGTGAGGCAGTACCTCGGTAGTGATGCTTGCTAATACCATTCAATTATATCACTTGTGTGTTTGTTGCTTTGTTTCCTTGTCATATTATTCATTGTTTACATTCGTGATGCCTTAATTGCCTTAATTCAGTGTATCTACTCTTGGTATATTTTCTTCATTGTTTCATTTTTGTTGTTTATCATTATCACACTATCATATACCTGTTCAATTTTCTTATTTATTATAGTAGGGTGTTGACCTGACCTCATCACTACTCTACCGAGGTTAGGCTTGGCACTTACTAAGTACCGTTGTAGTCTACTCATTCTACACTTTTGCACATCCTTTTATGCAGATCCAGGTATCCTTACCAGCCTAGGCACCGGTGAGTAGAGTTTAGATATGGAGACTTAAAGGTATACCTGCCGGCCTCCGCGGGCCTCAGAGTCACCTTCTACCTTGTTCTATTTCATTTTCCCTTTTTATAGATAATGTTGTATAGGGATATTTAGTACACTGTTGTAAAGCTTGGGACTTGGTATCGCCGGATGTTGGGAGTTTTGTTCTGTTGAATTGCAGAGTTCTTTTATGTAAGTTGTTGAGTTATTTGAAAGTTTTTATCATTTTCTCACTTAAATTCTACCTGAATGTTATGCTTACCTACTCTTAAAGACTAGGTTCCATCACGACATCCTATAGAAAAAACTTTGGTCAGTGACAAGTTGGTATCAGAGTCTTAGGTACATATGTTTTACATGTCAAAAGCAGGATTAGTAGAATCTCATGGATCGGTACAGAGACTTTTGTACTTATCTTCGAAAGGCTATGGAACATTTAGGAAACTTCTCTTATTTGATCCCTTATCATGCAAATTTGTTGACTTTAGATTTCTAAATCTATGTCTTTCTATTCTCTCACAGATGGTGAGTACATGCACCGGTGGATCCGACGATCAGATACCTGCGCCTCATGATAGAGCCGTGAGAGGCCGGGGCTGGGGCCGAGGTCTAGGTCTGGTAGAGGACAAGGTGGGGCATGTCGTATAGCCAAAGCAGCTGCACGAGCTACGACATAGGAGCTACCGGTAGCTTCTAGTTGGGAGGTAGGCACTTGCGGCGCTTGTTGCTACCCATGCACTTCAAGAGACGCTCGTCCAGTTCTTGAGCATATTTGGTAATCTAGCTCAGGCGGGGTTGATTCCACTTGCAACGGCAACATCATAGGCTAGGGTAGGAGCGCAAACTCCAGCGACCCGTACCCCAGAGCAGTGATTCCATGTTGAGCAGGTCCCATAGGTTATACAAGTGCAGCTGGTTGTCCTAGTTCAGGCTGAGGTTAGGGCATCAACTTCTAAGGAGGAGTAGCTCAGGCTCGAGGGGTACCAAAAATATCATCCTCCTTCTTTCAGTGACCTAGCTATAGAGGACGCACAAGGCTTTCTGGAAAAGTGCCACTGTATTCTCCATAACATGGGTATAGTGAAGACGAGCGGGGGTTCTTTCACTTCTTTCTAGCTATCAGGACTAGCATACTAGTCTTGGTGGGCTTGGGAGGAGGCTAGCCTAACCAAGGCAGCTTCACTCACATGGGCTCAATTTTTAGAGATGTTATTGAGATTTTGTTCCCCGAAGCCTTTGGGATACATGGCTTGTTCAGTTTGAGCAGTTGTGCCAGGGTTCTATGATCGTATCAGAGTATGTTCTGAAGTATAGTGAGTTGTCCATATATGCACCTGCCTTGGTTTACACAATTAGAGATCGAGTCCGTCGATTTATCAAGAGGCTCAACTATGGTATTAGATTCACATGGCTCGATAGTTGGAGACTGATACTCCATACCAGCAGGTGGTAGAAATCACATGGAGATTGGAGGGTTTGCAAGGCTAGGAGACATGACAGGGAGGCCAAGAGTCCTCGAGATTCTGGTAGATATAGTGGTGTCCACCAGAAAGTTATATGTTGTGATATTGATACGCATGTGGTAGATTAAGGATTGGGGTCGAAATGCATATGGTGAGATAAGGTGGTCTTGGTATGCTTGTTGGTAGTAGAGGAACTACTTGAAGCCACGCGGTGTGATAAGGTGGGCTAAAACACGGGAAGCTATTTCGAAAAACTGATTTTCAAAACTAAATGCAAGGCTCCCGCGGTGATATAAGGAATGATTATGATTTGTTTTGTGATATGAGACTGTGAGGCAGTACCTCGGTAGTGATGCTTGCTAATACCATTCAATTATATCACTTGTGTGTTTGTTGCTTTATTTCTTTGTCATATTATTCATTGTTTACTTTCGTGATGCCTTAATTGCCTTAATTCAGTGTATCTATTCTTGGTATATTTTCTTCATTGTTTTATTTTTGTTGTTTATCATTATCACACTATCATATACCTATTCAATTTTCTTATTTATTCTAGTAGGGTGTTGGCCTGACCTCATCACTACTCTACCGAGGTTAGCACTTATTGGGTACCATTGTAGTCTACTTATTCTACACTTTTTCACATCCTTTTATGCAGATCCAGGTAGCCTTACCAGCCTAGGCACCGGTGAGTAGATTTTAGATATGGAGACTTCAAGGTATACCTGCCGGCGTCTGCGGGCCTCGGAGTCACCCTTTACCTATTTCTATTTCATTTTCCCTTTTTATAGATAATGTTGTATGGGGATATTTAGTATACTGTTGTAGAGCTTGGGACTTGGTATCACCGGATGTTAGGAGTTTTATTCCATTGAGTTGCAGAGTTCTTTTATGTTAGTTGTTGAGTTATTTGAAAGTTTTTATCATTTTCTCAGTTAAATTCTGCCTGAATGTTAGGCTTACATACACTTAGAGACTAGGTTCCATCACGACATCCTACAGAGGAAAATTTGGTCAATGACAAGTTGGTATCAAAGCCCTAGGTACATAGGTTTTACGTGTCAAAAGCAGGAATAGTAGAATCTCACGGATCGGTACAGAAACTTTTGTATTTATCTTCGAGAGGCTATGGAACTGTTAGGAAACTTCACTTATTTGATCCCTTATCATGCGAATTTCTTGACTTTAGATTTCTAAATCTATGTCTTTCTATTCTCTCATAGATGGTTAGGACATCCACCGCTGGATCCGACGATCAGATATTGTGCCCCCTGATAGAGCCGCGAGAGGCCGGGGCTGGGGCCGCGGTTAGGGTCCGGGAGGACAAGGAGGGGCATGTAGTGTAGCTAGAGAAGCTACACGAGCTACGATAGAGGAGCCACCGGTAGCTTCAGTTGGGAGGTAGGCACTTGTGGCGCTTGTTGCTACCCCTGCACTTCAAGAGACGCTCGCCCAATTCTTGAGCATATTTGGTAATCTAGCTCAGGCGGGGTTGATTCCACTTGCAACGGCAACATCTCAGGCTAGGGTAGGAGCTCAAACTCCAGCGGCCCGTACCCCAGAGCAGTGATTCCATGTTGAGCAGGTCCCATAGGTTATACAAGTGCAGCTGGTTATCCCAGTTCAGGCCGAGGTTAGGGCATCAACTTCTAAGGAGGAGTAGCTCAGGCTCGAGTGGTACAAAAATACCATCCTCCTTCTTTTAGTTGCCTAGCTACAGAGGACGCACAAGGCTTTCTGGAAAAGTGCCATTGTATTCTCCATAACATGGGTATAGTGAAGACGAACAGGCGTTCTTTCACTTCTTTCTAGCTATCGGGACTAGCGTACTAGTCTTGGTGGGATTGGGAGGAGGCTAGCCCAACCGAGACAGCTTCACTCACATGGGCTCAATTTTTTGAGATTTAATTGAGATTTTGTTCCTCGGAGCCTTTGGGATACATGGCGCGAGCAGTTTGAGCAGTTGTGCCAAGGTTCTATGATCGTATCAGAGTATGTTCTGATGTTTAGTGAGTTGTCCAGATATGCACCTGCCTTGGTTTACACAATTAGAGATCGAGTCCGTCGATTTATAAAGAGGCTCAACTATGGTATTAGATTCAGCATGGCTCTATAGTTGGAGACTGATACTCCATACCAGCAGGTGGTAGAAATCACATGGAGATTGGAGGGTTTGCAAGGCTAGGAGACATGACAGGGAGGCCAAGAGTCCTCGAGATTCTGGTGGATATAGTGGTGTCCACCAGAAAGTTATATGTTGTGATATTGATACGCATGTGGTGGATTAAGGATTGGGGTCGAAATGCATATGGTGAGATAAGGTGGTCTTGATATGCTTGTTGGTAGTAGAGGAACAACTTGAAGCCACGTGGTGTGATAAGGTGGGCTAAAACACGGGAAGCTATTTCGAAAAAATGATTTTCAAAACTAAATGCAAGGCTCCCGCGGTGATATAAGGAATGATTATGATTTGTTTTGTGATATGAGACTGTGAGGCAGTACCTCGGTAGTGATGCTTGCTAATACCATTCAATTATATCACTTGTGTTTTGGTTGCTTTGTTTCCTTGGCATATTATTCATTGTTTACTTTCGTGATGCCTTAATTGCCTTAATTCAGGGTATCTATTCTTGGTATATTTTCTTCATTGTTTCATTTTTGTTGTTTATCATTATCAGACTATCATATACCTGTTCAATTTTCTTATTTATTATAGTAGGGTGTTGACCTGACCTCATCACTACTCTACCGAGGTTAGGCTTGGCACTTACTGGGTACCGTTGTAGTCTACTCATTCTACACTTTTGCACATCCTTTTATGCAGATCCAGGTATCCTTACCAGCCTAGGCACCGGTGAGTAGAGTTTAGATATGGAGACTTCAAGGTATACCTGCCGGCGTCCGCGGGCCTCATTGTCACCCTCTACCTAGTTCTATTTCGTTTTCCCTTTTTATAGATAATGTTGTATAGGGATATTTAGTACACTGTTGTAAAGCTTGGGACTTGGTATCACCGGATGTTGGGAGTTTTGTTCTGTTGAGTTGCAGTATTCTTTTATGTTAGTTGTTGAGTTATTTGAAAGTTTTTATCATTTTCTCACTTAAATTCTGCCAGAATGTTAGGCTTACCTACTCTTAGAGAGTAGGTTCCATCACGACATCCTACAGAGGAAACTTTGGTCAGTGACAAGTTGGTATCAGAGTCCTATGTACATAGGTTTTATATGTCAAAAGCAGGATTAGTAGAATCTCATGGATCGGTACAGAAACTTTTGTACTTATCTTCGAAAGGCTATGGAACATTTAGGAAACTTCACTTATTTGATCCCTTATCATGCGAATTTGTTGACTTTAGATTTCTAAATCTATGTCTTTCTATTCTCTCACAGATGGTGAGTACATGCACCGGTGGATCCGACGATCAGATACCTGCACCCCCTGATAGAGCCGTGAGAGGCCGGGGATGGGGCCGATGTCTGGGTCCGGTAGAGGACAAGTAGGGGCATGTAGTATAGCCAAAGTAGCTGCACGAGCTATGGCAGAGGAGCCACCGGTAGCTCTAGTTGGGAGGTAGGCACTTGTGGCGCTTGTTGCTACCCCTGCACTTCAAGAGATGCTCGCCCAGTTCTCGAGCATATTTGGTAATCTAGCTCAGGCAGGGTTGATTCCACTTGCAACGGCAACATCTCAGGCTAGGGTAGGAGCTCAAACTCCAGCGGCCCGTACCCCAGAGCAGTGATTCCATGTTGAGCAGGTCCCATAGGTTATACAAGTGCAGCTGGTTGTCCCAGTTCAGGCCGAGGTTAGGGCATCAACTTCTAAGGAGGAGTAGCTCAGGCTCGAGTGGTACAAAAAATAGCATCCTCCTTCTTTCAGTGGGCTAGCTACAGAGGACGCACAAGGCTTTCTGGAAAAGTGCCACTGTATTCTCCATAACATGGGTATAGTGAAGACGAGCGGGGGTTCCTTCACTTCTTTCTAGCTATCGGGACTAGCGTACTAGTCTTGGCGGGCTTGGGAGGAGGCTAGCCCAACCGATGCAGCTTCACTCACATGGGCTCAATTTTTAGAGATGTTATTGAGATTTTGTTCCCCAAAGCCTTTGGGATACATGGCTTGAGCAGTTTGAGCAGTTGTGCCAGGGTTCTATGATCGTATCAGAGTATGTTCTGAAGTTTAGTGAGTTGTCCAGATATGCACCTGCCTTGGTTTACACAATTAGAGATCGAGTCCGTCGATTTATCAAGAGGCTCAACTATGGTATTAGATTCACATGGCTCGATAGTTGGAGACTGATACTCCATACCAGCAGGTGGTAGAAATCACATGGAGATTGGAGGGTTTGCAAGGCTAGGAGATATGACAGGGAGGCCAAGAGTCCTCGAGATTCTGGTAGATATAGTGGTGTCCACCAGAAAGTTATATGTTGTGATATTGATACGCATATGGTTGATTAAGGATTGGGGTCGAAATGCATATGGTGAGATAAGGTGGTCTTGGTATTCTTGTTGGTAGTAGAGGAACTACTTGAAGCCACGCGGTGTGATAAGGTGGGCTAAAACACGGGAAGCTATTTCGAAAAAATGATTTTCAAAACTAAATGCAAGGCTTCCGCGGTGATATAAGGAATGATTATGATTTGTTTTGTGATATGAGACTGTGAGGCAGTACCTCGGTAGTTATGCTTGCTAATACCATTCAATTATATCACTTGTGTGTTTGTTGCTTTGTTTCCTTGTCATATTATTCATTGTTTACTTTCGTGATGCCTTAATTGCCTTAATTCAGTGTATCTATTCTTGGTATATTTTCTTCATTGTTTCATTTTTGTTGTTTATCATTATCACACTATCATATACCTGTTCTATTTTCTTATTTATTCTAGTAGGGTGTTGACCTGACCTCATCACTACTCTACCGAGGTTAGCAGTTACTGGGTACCATTGTAGTCTACTCATTCTACACTTTTGCTCATCCTTTTATGCAGATCCAGGTAGCCTTACCAGCCTAGGCACCGGTGAGTAGAGTTTAGATATGGAGACTTCAAGGTATACCTGCCGGCGTCCGCGGGCCTTAGAGTCACCCTCTACCTAGTTCTATTTCATTTTCCCTTTTTATAGATAATGTTGTATAGGGATATTTAGTACACTGTTGTAAAGCTTGGGACTTGGTATCACCGGATGTTTGGAGTTTTGTTCTGTTGAGTTGCAAAGTTCTTTTATGTTAGTTGTTGAGTTGTTTGAAAGTTTTTATCATTTTCTCACTTAAATTCTGCCTGAATGTTAGGCTTACCTACTCTTAGAGACTAGGTTCCATTACGACATCCTACAGAGGAAAATTTGGTCAGTGATAAGTTGGTATCAGAGTCCTAGGTACATAGGTTTTACATGTCAAAAGCAGGATTAGTAGAATCTCATGGATCGGTACAGAAACTTTTGTACTTATCTTCGAAAGGCTATGGAACATTTAGGAAACTTCACTTATTTGATCCCTTATCATGCGAATTTGTTGACTTTAGATTTCTAAATCTATGTCTTTCTATTCTCTCACAGATGGTGAGTACATGCACCGGTGGATCCGACGATCAGATACCTGCGTCCCCTGATAGAGCCGTGAGAGGCCGGGGCTGGGGCCAAGGTCTGGGTCCGGTAGAGGACAAGGAGGGGCATGTAGTATAGCCAAAGCAGCTGCACGAGCTACGACAGAGGAGCCACCGGTAGCTCTAGTTGGGAGGTAGGCACTTGCGGCGCTTGTTGCTACCCCTACACTTCAAGAGACGCTCGCCCAGTTCTTGAGCATATTTGGTAATCTAGCTCAGGCGGAGTTGATTCCACTTGCAATGGCAACATCTCAGGCTAGGGTAGGAGCGCAAACTCCAGCGGCCCGTACCCCAGAGCAGTGATTCCATGTTGAGCAGGTCTCATAGGTTATACAAGTGCAGCTGGTTGTCCTAGTTCAGGCCGAGGTTAGGGCATCAACTTCTAAGGAGGAGTAGCTCAGGCCCGAGTGGTACAAAAATACCATCCTCCTTCTTTCAGTGGCCTAGCTACAGAGGACGCATAAGGCTTTCTGGAAAAGTGCCACTGTATTCTCCATAACATGGGTATAGTGAAGACGAGCGGGGGTTCTTTCACTTATTTCTAGCTATCGGGACTAGCATACTAGTCTTGGCGGGCTTGGGAGGAGGCTAGCCCAACCGAGGCAGCTTCACTTATATGGGCTCAATTTTTAGAGATGTTATTGAGATTTTGTTCCCCGAAGCCTTTGGGATACATGGCTTGAGCAGTTTGAGCAGTTGTGCCAGGGTTCTATGATCGTATTAGAGTATGTTCTGAAGTTTAGTGAGTTGTCCAGATATGCACCTGCCTTGGTTTACACAATTAGAGATCGAGTCCGTCGATTTATCAAGAGGCTCAACTATGGTATTAGATTCAGCATGGCTCGATAGTTGGAGACTGATACTCCATACCAGCAAGTGGTAGAAATCACATGGAGATTGGAGAGTTTGCAAGGCCAGGAGACATGACAGGGAGGCCAAGAGTCCTCGAGATTCTGGTGGATATAGTGGTGTCCACCAGAAAGTTATTGTTACACCCTATATTTTCGTACATAAAAATGCATCGTAAGCAAACTAATGTAGGACCAAAAATGAGATAATATTTAAAAGTATATAAATTAATTTAATCATGTTACCTCTGAGGTTACAAATATTGAAGATCATGCACAACAAGTACAAAGAGGGTTGGACGGTTCAGAAGATAAAGCAATTGAAGAAAATAATGTTTCGTCGAAAGTCGACAAGTTGGGAATGTTATAACATATACCTTTGGGGTGAGACTAGGGTGCTTAACATGATAAGTAGATTATGTTATGATTTATATTAGTCGTATGACATCCGTGTGTTATGTTTTGAAGTCAAGAGAGTTGTGGAACAAAAGTCGATGAAGGTCATCACAAGTTACATTCATAAGTTTTACTGAAACTTTGGGTCAAATATAACTGCGATTTTCTCCTAATATACTTAGAGTTATGGGGTGTTCCACCTATCAAATTAAAGATATATGAGTCTATTTTCCAACTCATTAAACTGTTTGTCAATACGACATTGGAGTAGAAAGATATGGGCATTTGTGCGATACTGCACAAGCTGCTAGGTGACAAGTAGGTGTGTCACCTACTTGCTTAAATGAGAGCCCAAAAAAATGGGCCATTTCGGGTCGTCCAAAGAGGCCTTTTAAGGGCCTATTTTCTTCATATATTAGACTTAAAATAGAGCATAATAACCAGACATAAGCTTTGCAAAGAATCCTCCCAAAAATTTCCCACAAACCCTAATTGATTTTCTCTCCCTTTCAAGTTCCAATTGGAGGTAAAACCTAGAGTTTGAAGAACCAAGCTAAGAGCTGAGTTATCCAACAAATAAGGTGAGTTTACTTCTCTCTTTAATCCAATTTTTCTTCTGTAAATTCATGGTAAGTCGTTCTATACTTGTAAGAACTCACGGGACGGTGATCGGAAGCCGTGAGTTCGAGTTATTCACTTGTAGCGGACTGTTTTGTGGACTGTTTTGTGTTGCTGTTGGGCTGCGTGTTTTACTACTATTTTGTGGAGTTTTGGAGGAGGAAGGGGGTTTATAAACACCATATAAATTTATGGTGGTTGGCTGGTCGTTCTTCATAACATTTTCGGGTCGTTTGACACTACTACGGTGGTCGTTTTGTGTACGAAAAGATTGGGGTGTGTTGGACTGTTTTGTAGTATTTGATGGTGTATATAGGGCTGGAAAATGATGTATATATGTTGTTATTGTTCTGTTCTTGTATTGTTGGTGTTATCTTGAATTTGGAGGAAGTAAGGATTATAGGGGAGATGCTGCCCGTTTTAATACAAAATAGGTTTGTCGTTCGTTGTGCGATAGTTGTACCTTTCGTAACTTAACGATAGTATTATTATCATTCTTGTAGATTAAGGTGAGAAGAGGTGAGTTCAACTTGGTGATTGGAAATATTGTGATAAGGTATGTTAAGGCTAAGCCTTCCTTCATTTTGGCATGAACTCGTAGCTACATGTGTTAGTAATGAGACAAAAGAGAAGTTCATATTCATGAATTTATTCACACTATTCTAGTCTCATAAGTTACAATATTATTCCTTATCGAGACTCTATATTCAATTTTAGTATTGTCTTCTTCCAGTCAAGAGAGCAGCAAGCCTATATATACAGTATTACAGTATTTTCATTACCATCGAGCTATAATCGATGGGCAGGCCCCTATTGGGAAACCTCTGATCAGATGGAAAGTTATATACCGAGCCTACTGTGGCCGAGCGCCTATGAGCGAGCCCAGCATGGTCGAGATACATAGCCTAGTATGGCCGAGCGCCAATGAGCGAGCCTACTATGGTAGAGCAGTTATATATACCGAGCCTTATAAGGCCGTATAATTATTTTACTTACTATATTGAAGGAGTTGAGTCAGTATCAGCAGGTAAGTATATCTCAAGATCATCTTTGACTCCCAGTTACTTCCAGTTATTATATTATCAGTTTTGTTTCAATTTTCAGTTATGTTATTACCTTACATACTCGGTACATTATTTCGTACTAATGTCCCTTTTCTGGGGACGCTGCATTTCATGCGTGCAGGTTCAGATAGACAGGCGAGTAGATCTCCTCAGTAGGTGTTTCCTGAGTTCAGCCTGATCGGTAAGCTCCACGTCATTCGGAGTTGCCAGGTCTAGAGTGTTGTGTACATCTTATGTATATCTGTATATATGTTATGGGTAGGTCGGGGGCCTGTTCCGATCATAGTACATCTATCAGTAGAGGCTTGTAGACATATCCTGTTGGTTAGTACAGTATGTTGGGTTTGTAGGCCTGGTATGTATAATTTTGTGGTTTGTCAGCTGTAGTAGCTATGACGGCCTTTTCGGCCTAGCTTTATATTTATGTTTAGTTAGCGCTAGTTTCCATTCAGTTTTATATTTTGCTTCACAAATTGTCTTGCAAGGTTGCCCCATGGCCAAAGTATGACATTATGTGTTCAGAGTCCCTTAGTCGCAATTTGGTACGCCAGGTTAGGTGAGGCACCAGGTGCTTGTATCGCTCCTAGGTTCGGGGCGTGACAAACTTGGTATCAGAGCAGTTCTGTCCTAGGGAGTCTACAAGCTGTGTCTAGTAGGGTCTTGTTTATAGATGTGTTGTGCACCACATTATATAAGCAGGGCACTACAAGGCATTTTGGAGTTGGTTACCCTTCTTTGAAATCTAAATCGTGCTACAGAACTGAGTTATAGAAAATTTGAATTAAACTTATGTGTTGGTGTTTGCATGCACAGATGCCGGTGACTAGGAAGACTACGGCTAGCCAGAGGAGAGATACAACAGTAGGTGAGGGGACCAGCAGGGTACCCCCAGTAGATGGGGCCCAGTCTGAGGCTCAAGGTGAGACCCCTACTCAGCCATTACCGGCTCCTCCACCAATTACGGAGATTCCTAGGGAAACCGCACATCCAGTTCCCCCTCCACTTCCATCAGATCAGGACTTGAGGAGTGCGGTGCATTTGTTGACACAGTTGGTAGCTACCCAGCAACAGGCTAGGGCATCAGCTAGTGCAGGAACTTCTGAGGGGTCTGGGAGTTCAAGGGTCCGAGAGTTTATTGCTTTGAGTCCCCCAGAGTTCACGAGGACAGATCAGAGGGAGGACCCACGGGATTTCATAGATCAGCTTCACAGGATCTTTCGTGTTATGCATGCCACGGAGAAAGAGGCAGTTGAGCTAGCAGCTTTTCGACTCCGAGATATAGCCATCCTTTGGTATGAGGGATGGGAGAGGTTCAGGGGACGTGATGCACCTCCAGCTATTTGGGAGAATTTTTCAGATGCCTTCCTTGACCAGTACTTACCACGGGAGATCCGACAGGCTCGAGTCGATCAGTTTCTAGCCCTCAAGCAGGGTAATATGAGTGTTCGAGAGTATAGTCTCTGTTTTGACTCATTGGCCAGATATGCACCATCCATAGTTGCTACTATGCGGGACAGGATTCACAGGTTTATAGCAGGGTTAGCCCCAGAGTTAACCGAGGCATGTGCCACCGCTGCATTACAGGATAGTATGGATACCTCCCGGATTCAGGCATTCGCCTAGAATATAGAAAGGCGTAGGCGTCGGCAGCAGGGTGCAGAAAGGGCTAAGCAAGGGCAACGTAAGAGGATGAGATTTCCCTGGTCTCAGGAGCAATATCAGGGTAGTTATAGGACCCAGTACTTCAGACGGCCACCTAGGCCTCCGCCACCTCAGTTACAGGGTTACAGGTATGACCGCTATACTCAGTCAGGACCAGGTGAGAGCTCATGGGCGTCGGGTTTGCAGCGACAACGAGGATCTACGCAGACATGGTCATTTCCTCCACGGTGTGACATCTGTGGTAGAGGACACTTGGGCCAATGCCGAGCAGGTTCTGATGCTTGTTATACATGTGGGCGTCCAGGGCATATGATGCGGGATTGCCCAAACAGAGATTCGGGGGGAATGACACAACCAGCGAGTTCAGCAACAAGATCATCTATGTCTGTGCATCCTTCAGGGCGTGAGTCTTAGTCTTCGGCGGGTAGAGGTCGGGGCAGAGGTAGAGGTTCCAGTTCAAGTGGTAATCAGAACCGTATCTATGCTTTAGCAGGTCGACAGGACCAAGAGTCTTCGCCAGACGTTGTGACAGGTATATTAACCATTTGCTCTCACGATGCTTATGCTTTGATAGACCCAGGATCTACTTTATCGTATATTACCCCATTTGTCGCGAGGAAGTTTGGTATAGTGCCTGAAATACTAAGTGATCCTTTTGCAGTATCTACACTGGTCGGAGAATCAATTATTACTAGACGGGTTTACCGAGGTTGTACGGTGACAATTTGTAGTCGTCAGACCTCAGCTGACCTAGTTGAGCTAGAGATGATGGATTTTGATGCTATCATGGGCATGGACTGGTTGGCAGCTTGCTATGCCACAGTTGATTGCCGAGCAAAGGCAGCCAGATTTCATTTTTTGGGTGAGCCAGTCCTTGAATGGGTAGGTAATACACCAACACCCAGAGGTAGGTTTATTTCCTATCCGAAGGCGAGGAAAATGATCGCAAAAGGGTGCATTTATCATATTGTGCGAGTTAGAGATGCAGATGCTGAGATACCTATACTTCAGTCTATTCCCGTAGTCAAAGAGTATGCAGATGTGTTTCCAGATGAGCTTCCAGGTATTCCTCCAGAGCGAGAGATTGATTTTAGCATCGATTTGCTACCAGGAACTCAACCAATATCTGTCCCTCAGTATAGAATGGCACCTGGCGAATTGAAGGACTTAAAGGAGCAGTTAAAAGATTTGTTGGAGAAAGGTTACATCAGGCCCAGTACCTCACCTTGGGGTGCACCAGTACTATTTGTGCCGAAGAAAGACGGCTCGCTGAGGATGTGTATCGATTATAGGCAGCTGAACAAGGTAACTATTAAGAATAAGTATCCACTTCCAAGGATCGATGACTTGTTTGATCAGTTGCAGGGGGCTAGATGCTTTTCAAAGATAGATTTGAGGTCGGGGTACCACCAAGTCAGAGTTCGGGAAAAAGATATTCTGAAGACAGCCTTCAGGACCCGATATGGCCACTTCGAGTTCCTTGTCATGTCCTTCGGGTTGACTAATGCACCCGCTGTATTTATGGACTTGATGAATAGCCTATTCCGACCATTTTTAGATCTGTTCGTGATAGTATTTATTGATGATATTCTAGTTTATTCCCGTTCAGAGGATGAGCATGCGGACCACCTGCGAGCGGTACTCCAAACCCTCCGTGATCGTAAGTTGTATGCTAAGTTTTCTAAATGTGAGTTCTGGTTGAAGTCTGTAGCATTCTTGGGGCATATTGTATCAGATGATGGGATAAAGATGGACACTCAGAAGATTGAGGCCGTGAAATCTTGGCCTAGACCTACCACTCCGACAGAGGTTCGTAGCTTTCTAGGCTTAGCATGATACTATCGGAGGTTCGTAGAGGGTTTTTCTTCCCTTTCGGCACCATTGACGAAGTTGACACAGAAAGAAACTAAGTTTCAATGGACAGAGGCTTGTGAGTGGAGTTTCCAAGAGCTTAAGAACAGGTTGACCTCAGCTCCAGTTCTAACACTTCCAGAGGGTCTAGAGGGTTATGCCGTGTATTGTGATGCATCAGGTGTCGGGTTAGGATGTGTCGTGATGCAACATGGGAAGGTAATTGCGTATGCTTCAAGGCAGTTGAGGAAGCACGAGAGGAATTATCCGACCCACAACCTCGAGTTAGCTGCGGTTGTCCATGCACTTAAGATATGGCGGCATTATTTATATGGTGTTCATGTTGATGTATTTACTGATCATAAAAGCCTAAAATATATCTTCAAGCAGAAAGAGTTGAATTTGCGACAGAGGCGATGGCTTGAGTTATTGAAAGATTACGATGTTAACATTCTCTACAATCCAGGGAAAGCTAATGTTGTAGCAGATGCCTTAAGTCGCCGATCTATGGGTAGCTTAGCACATGTAGAGCCCAAGAAAAGATAATTAGCTAGAGAGATTCATCAATTGTCTTTGTTGGGGGTTCGGTTAGTAGATTCTGATGATGGTGGAGTATTACTCCAAAACACTACAAAATCATCCCTCATAGCGGAAGTCAAGGAAAGGCAGTACGAGGACCCAGAGTTGGTCGAGTTGAGAGAGCGAGTTCCGCAGCAGAAGAAGCCATTGTTAGAGCTCAAGGGAGATGGGGTTCTCAGATACAGGGGTCGTTTGTGTGTTCCAGATGTAGCAGGGCTACGAGACAGGATTATGTCAGAGGCACATTATTCATGGTATTCCATCCATCCTGGATCGACGAAGATGTATCATGACATTAAGGATGTGTACTGGTGGAATGATATGAAGAAGAACATTGCTGAGTTTGTCGCCCAATGTACTAGTTGCCAGCAAGTGAAGATAGAGCACCAGAAGCCTGGAGGGCTAATGCAGACTATAGAGATCCCGACATGGAAATGGGAGGCGATAAACATGGACTTTATCACGGGTTTACCTCATTCTAATCGTAAGTTCGATTCCATATGGGTGATAGTCGATAGGCTCACGAAATCAGCTCACTTCCTACCGGTCAGATCTATATATACAGCAGAAAATTATGCAAAGTTATATATTAAGGAGATAGTGCGGCTACACGGAGTACCAGTTTCTATTATATCTGACCGTGGGGCTCAGTTTACAGCAAATTTTTGGAGGTCATTTCAGAGAGGTCTAGGGACTCAGGTGAATCTCAGCACAGCTTTTCATCCACAGACTGATGGACAAGCCGAGCGCACAATTCAGACGCTCGAGGATATGTTACGAGTATGTGTGTTGGATTTTAAAAGAAGTTGGGATGAACATCTACCTCTTGTCGAGTTTGCATATAATAATAGTTACCACTCCAGTATTCAGATGGCTCCGTACGAGGCTTTGTATGGGCGTAAGTGCAGATCTCCTATAGGGTGGTTTGATGTTAGCGAATCTAGGTTATATGGGCCATACCTAGTTAAACAGACTATAGAGAAAGTAAAGCTTATCTGGGAGCGACTGTTGACAGCTCAGAGTCATCAGAAGTCATATTCTGACGTGCGGCGATGAGACTTAGAGTTCAGGATTAATGACTGGGTATTCTTAAAGGTATCACCTATGAATGGCGTGATGAGGTTTGGCAAGAAAGGCAAGCTTAGCCCACGGTATATTGGGCCTTATAGGATCATTCGGAGAGTGGGCCAAGTAGCTTATGAGTTAGATTTGCCCTCAGAATTGGAGTCTGTCCATCCGATTTTTCACGTATCTATGCTACGGAAGTGCATTGGCGATCCTACCCGAGTGGTGCCCACGGATGATGTACAGATTATAGAGGACTTGTCATACGAGGAAATTCCAGTTGCCATCCTAGACCGACAAATCCGCAATCTACGAAATAAGGAGGTAGCTTCCATAAAGGTTTTATGGAGGAGCAAGAATGTAGAAGAGATGACGTGGGAATCGGAGGAAGAAATGAAGTCTAAATACCCCCACCTATTTCAAAATGAAGATATGGTTCGAGATGGGACGCTACAACATAGCTCTATGTAGGCTAGCAGGTCAGTAGGTAAGCTTATATTTTTCACTTTTAGTATTTATGATTTACGGTTGGTGAGGCAAAGTGTTGCTATTTATAAACATTGGCCATGTGTGGCATGCATAGTATGTTTTCTAGCTACGTACAGGTTGGTTTTAACCTAGTGTACGAAGGATACTCTGGCAAAAGTTTCCAAAGTCTCTAAGAGTAAACATTCGAGGAAGAATGTTTTCAAGGGGGGAATAATGTTACACCCTATATTTTCGTACATAAAAATGCATCGTAAGCAAACTAATGTAGGACCAAAAATGAGATAATATATAAAAGTATATAAATTAATTTAATCATGTTACCTCTGAGGTTACAAATATTGAAGATCATGAACAACAAGTACAAAGAGGGTTGGACGGTTCAGAAGATAAAGCAATTGAAAAAAATAATGTTTCGTCGAAAGTCGACAAGTTGGGAATGTTATAACATATACCTTTGGGGTGAGACTAGGGTGCTTAACATGATAAGGAGATTATGTTATGATTTATATTAGTCGTATGACATCCGTGTGTTATGTTTTGAAGTCAAGAGAGTTGTGGAACAAAAGTCGATGAAAGTCATCACAAGTTACATTCATAAGTTTTACTGAAACTTTGGGTCAAATGTAACTGCGATTTTCTCCTAATATACTTAGAGTTATGGGGTGTTCCACCTATCAAATTAAATATCTATGAGTCTATTTTCCAACGCATTAAACCGTTTGTCCATACGACATTGGAGTAGAAAGATATGGGTATTTGTGCGATACTGCACAAGCTGCTAGGTGACAAGTAGGTGTGTCACCTACTTGCTTAAATGAGAGCCCAAAAAAATGGGCCATTTCGGGTCGTCCAAAGAGGCCTTTTAAGGGCCTATTTTCTTCATATATTAGACTTAAAATAGAGCATAATAACCAGACATAAGCTCTGCAAAGAATCCTCCCAAAAGTTTCCCACAAACCCTAATTGATTTTCTCTCCCTTTCAAGTTCCAATTGGAGGTAAAACCTAGAGTTTGAAGAACCAAGCTAAGAGCTGAGTTATCCAACAAATAAGGTGAGTTTACTTCTCTCTTTAATCCAATTTTTCTTCTGTAAATTCATGGTAAGTCGTTCTATACTTGTAAGAACTCACGGGACGGTAATCGGAAGCCGTGAGTTCGAGTTATTCACTTGTAGCGGACTGTTTTGTGGACTGTTTTGTGTTGCTGTTGGGCTGCGTGTTTTACTACTATTTTGTGGAGTTTTGGAGGAGGAAGGGGGTTTATAAACACCATATAAATGTAGGGTGGTTGGCTGGTCGTTCGTCATAACATTTTCGGGTCGTTTCACACAACTGCGGTGGTCGTTTTGTGTACGAAAAGATTGGGGTGTGTTGGACTGTTTTGTAGTATTTGATGGTGTATATAGGGCTGGAAAATGATGTATATATGTTGTTATTGTTCTGCTCTTGTATTGTTGGTGTTATCTTGAATTTGGAGGAAGTAAGAATTATAGGGGAGATGCTGCCTGTTTTAATACAAAATAGGTTTGTCGTTCGTTGTGCGATAGTTGTACCTTTCGTAACTTAACGATAGTATTATTATCATTCTTGTAGATTAAGGTGCGAAGAGGTGAGTTCAACTTGGTGATTGGAAAGATTGTGATAAGGTATGTTAAGGCTAAGCCTTCCTTCATTTTGGCATGAACTCGTAGCTACATGTGTTAGTAATGAGACAAAAAGAGAAGTTCATATTCATGAATTTATTCACACTATTCTAGTCTCATAAGTTACAATATTATTCCTTATCGAGACTCTATATTCAATTTTAGTATTGTCTTCTTCCAGTCAAGAGAGCAGCAAGCCTATATATACAATATTACAGTATTTTCATTACCATCGAGCTATAATCGATGGGCAGGCCCCTATTGGGCAACCTCTGATCAGATAGAAAGTTATATACCGAGCCTACTGTGGCCGAGCGCATATGAGCGAGCCCAGCATGGTCGAGATACATAGCCTAGTATGGCCGAGCGCCTATGAGCGAGCCTACTATGGCAGAGCAGTTATACATACCGAGCCTTATAAGGCCGTACAATTATTTTACTTACTATATTGAAGGAGTTGAGTCAGTATCAGCAGGTAAGTATATCTCCAGATCATCTTTGACTCCCAGTTACTTCCAGTTATTATATTATCAGTTCAGTTTCGATTTTCAGTTAACTTATTGCCTTACATACTCGGTACATTATTTCGTACTGACGTCCCTTTTTTGGGGACGCTGCATTTCATGCATGCAGGTTCAGATAGACAGGCGAGTAGATCTCCTCAGTAGGTGTTTCCCGAGTTCAGCCTGATCGGTAAGCTCCACGTCTTTCGGAGTTGCCAGGTCTAGAGTGTTGTGTACATCTTATGTATATCTGTATATATGTTATGGGTAGGTCAGGGACCTGTTCCGATCATAGTACATCTATCAGTAGAGGCTTGTAGACATATCCTGTTGGTTAGTACAGTATGTTGGGTTTGTAGGCCTGGTATGTATAATTTGGTGGTTTGTCAGCTGTAGTAGCTATGACGGCCTTTTCGGCCTAGCTTTATATTGATGTTTAGTTAGCGCTAATTTCCATTCAGTTTTATATTTTGGTTCGCAAATTGTCTTGCAAGGTGGCCCCATGGCCGAAGTATGACATTATGTGTTCAGAGTCCCTTAGTCGCAATTTGGTACGCCAGGTTAGGTGAGGCACCAGGTGCTTGTATCGCTCCTAGGTTCGAGGCGTGACAGTTATATGTTGTGATATTGATACGCATGTGGTGGATTAAGGATTGGGGTCGAAATGCATATGGTGAGATAAGGTGGTCTTGATATGCTTGTTGGTAGTAGAGGAACTACTTTAAGCCACGCGGTGTGATAAGGTGGGCTAAAACACGGGAAGCTATTTCGAAAAAATGATTTTCAAAACTAAATGCAAGGCTCCCGCGGTGATATAAGGAATGATTATGATTTGTTTTGTGATATGAGACTGTGAGGCAGTACCTCGGTAGTGATGCTTGCTAATACCATTCAATTATATAACTTGTATGTTTGTTGCTTTGTTTCCTTGTCATATTATTCATTGTTTACTTTCGTGATGCCTTAATTGCCTTAATTCAGTGTATCTATTCTTGGTATATTTTATTCATTGTTTCATTTTTGTTGTTTATCATTATCACACTATCATATACCTGTTCAATTTTCTTATTTATTCTAGTAGGGTGTTGACCTGACCTCATCACTACTCTACCGAGGTTAGCACTTATTGGGTACCGTTGTAGTCTACTCATTCTACACTTTTGCACATCCTTTTATGCAGATCCAGGTAGCCTTACCAGCCTAGGCACCGGTGAGTAGAGTTTAGATATGGAGACTTCAAGGTATACCTGCCGGCGTCTGCGGGCCTCGGAGTCACCCTCTACCTAGTTCTATTTCATTTTCCCTTTTTATAGATAATGTTGTATGGGGATATTTAGTATACTGTAGTAGAGCTTGGGACTTGGTATCACCGGATGTTGGGAGTTTTATTCTATTGAGTTGCAGAGTTCTTTTATGTTAGTTGTTGAGTTATTTGAAAGTTTTTATCATTTTCTCAGTTAAATTCTGCCTGAATGTTAGGCTTACCTACTCATAGAGACTAGGTTCCATCACGACATCCTACAGAGGAAAATTTGGTCAGTGACAAGTTGGTATCAAAGCCCTAGGTACATAGGTTTTACGTGTCAAAACTAGGAATAGTAGAATCTCACGGATCGGTAAAGAAACTTTTGTATTTATCTTCGAGAGGCTATGGAACTGTTAGGAAACTTCTCTTATTTGATTCCTTATAATGCGAATTTCTTGACTTTAGATTTCTAAATCTATGTCTTTCTATTGTCTCATGGATGGTGAGGACATCCACCGCTGGATCCGACGATCAGATATTGTGCCCCATGATAGAGCCGCGAGAGGCCAGGGCTGGGGCCGAAGTCAGGGGCCGGGAGAGGACAAGGAGGGCCATGTAGTGTAGCCAGAGCAGCTGCACGAGCTACGACAGAGGAGCCACCGGTAGCTTCAATTGGGAGGTAGGCACCTTCGGCGCTTGTTGCTACCCCTGCACTTCAATAGACGCTCGCCCAATTCTTGAGCATATTTGGTAATCTAGCTCAGGCGGGGTTGATTCCACTTGCAATGGCAACATCTCAGGCTAGGGTAGGAGCGCAAACTCCAGCGGCCCGTACCCCAGAGTAGTGATTCCATGTTGAGCAGGTCCCATAGGTTATACAAGTGCAGCTGGTTGTCCTAGTTCAGGCCGAGGTTAGGGCATCAACTTCTAAGGAGGAGTAGCTCAGGCTCGAGTGGTACAAAAATACCATCCTCCTTCTTTCAGTGGCCTAGCTATAGAGGACGCATAAGTCTTTCTGGAAAAGTGCCATTGTATTCTCCATAACATGGGTATAGTGAAGACGAGCGGGGGTTCTTTCACTTCTTTCTAGCTATCGGGACTAGCATACTAGTCTTGGCGGGCTTGGGAGGAGGCTAGCCCAACCGAGGCAGCTTCACTCACATGGGCTCAATTCTTAGAGATGTTATTAAGATTTTGTTCCCCGAAGCCTTTGGGATACATGGCTTGAGCAGTTTGAGCAGTTGTGCCAGGGTTCTATGATCATATCAGAGTATGTTCTGAAGTTTAGTGAGTTGTCCAGATATGCACCTGCCTTGGTTTACACAATTAGAGATCGAGTCCGTCGATTTATCAAGAGGCTCAACTATGGTATTAGATTCAGCATGGCTCGATAGTTGGAGACTGATACTCCATACCAGCAGGTGGTAGAAATCACATGGAGATTGGAGGGTTTGCAAGGCCAGGAGACATGACAGGGAGGCCAACAGTCCTCGAGATTCTGGTGGATATAGTGGTGTCTACCAGAAAGTTATATGTTGTGATATTGATACGCATGTGGTGGATTAAGGATTGGGGTCGAAATGCATATGGTGAGATAAGGTGGTCTTGATATGCTTGTTGGTAGTAGAGGAACTACTTGAAGCCACGTGGTGTGATAAGGTGGGCTAAAACACGGCAAGCTATTTCGAAAAAATTATTTTCAAAACTAAATGCAAGGCTCCCGCGGTGATATAAGGAATGATTATGATTTATTTTGTGATATGAGACTGTGAGGCAGTACCTCGGTAGTGATGCTTGCTAATACCATTTAATTATATCACTTGTGTGTTTGTTGCTTTGTTTCCTGGTCATATTATTCATTGTTTACTTTCGTGATGCCTTAATTGCCTTAATTCAGTGTATCTATTCTTGGAATATTTTCTTCATTTTTTCATTTTTGTTGTTTATCATTATCACACTATCATATACCTGTTCTATTTTCTTATTTATTCTAGTAGGGTGTTGACCTGACCTCATCACTACTCTACCGAGGTTAGCACTTATTGGGTATCGTTGTAGTCTACTCATTCTACACTTTTGCACATCCTTTTATGCAGATCCAGGTAGCCTTACCAGCCTAGGCACCAGTGAGTAGAGTTTAGATATGGAGACTTCAAGGTATACCTGCCGGCGTCTTCGGACCTCGGAGTCACCCTCTACCTAGTTCTATTTCATTTTCCCTTTTTATAGATAATGTTGTATGGGGATATTTAGTATACTGTTGTAGAACTTGGGACTTGGTATCACCGGATGTTGGGAGTTTTATTCTGTTGAGTTGCAGAGTTCTTTTATGTTAGTTGTTGAGTTATTTGAAATTTTTTATCATTTTCGCAGTTAAATTCTGCCTGAATGTTAGGCTTACCTACTATTAGAGACTAGGTTCCATCACGACATCCTACAGAGGAACATTTGGTCAGTGACAAGTTGGTATCAAAGCCCTAGGTACATAGGTTTTATGTATCAAAAGCAGGAATAGTAGAATCTCACGGATCGGTACAGAAACTTTTGTATTTATCTTCGAGAGTCTATGGAACTGTTAGGAAACTTCACTTATTTGATACCATATCATGCGAATTTCTTGATTTTAGATTTCTAAATCTATGTCTTTCTATTCTCTCATAGATGGTAAGGACATCCACCGCTAGATCCGACGATCAGATATTGTGCCCCCTGATAGAGCGGCGAGAGGCCGGGGCTGGGGCCGAGGTCTGGGTCCGGTAGAGGACAAGGAGGGGAAGGTAGTGTAGCCAGAGCAGCTGCACGAGCTACGACAGAGAAGCCACCGGTAGCTTCAGTTGGGAGGTAGGCACTTGCGACGCTTGTTGCTACCCCTGCACTTCAAGAGACGCTCGGCCAATTCTTGAGCATATTTGGTAATCTAGCTCAAGCGGGGTTGATTCCACTTGCAACGGCAACATCTCAGGCTAGGGTAGGAGCGCAAACTACAGAGGCCCGTACCCCAGAGCAGTGATTCCATGTTGAGCAGGTCCCATAGGTTATACAAGTGCAGCTGGTTGTCCTAGTTCAGGCCGAGGTTAGGGCATCAACTTCTAAGGAGGAGTAGCTCAGGCTCGAGTGGTACAAAAATACCATCCTCCTTCTTTCAGTGGCCTAGCTACAGAGGACGCATAAGGCTTTCTGGAAAAGTGCCACTGTATTCTCCATAACATGGGTATAGTGAAGACGAGCGGGGGTTCTTTCACTTCTTTCTAGCTATCAGGACTAGCATACTAGTCTTGGCGGGCTTGGGAGGAGGCTAGCACAACCGAGGCAGCTTCACTCACATGGGCTCAATCTTTAGAGATGTTATTGAGATTTTGTTCCCCGAAGCCTTTGGGATACATGGCTTGAGCAGTTGTGCCAGGGTTCTATGATCGTATCAGAGTATGTTCTGAAGTTTAGTGAGTTGTCCAGATATGCACCTGCCTTGGTTTACACAATTAGAGATCGAGTCCGTCGATTTATCAAGCGGCTCAACTATGGTATTAGATTTAGCATGGCTCTATAGTTGAAGACTGATACTCCATACCAGCAGGTGGTAGAAATAACATGGAGATTGGAGGGTCTGCAAGGCTAGGAGACATGACAGGGAGGCCAAGAGTCCTCGAGATTCTGGTGGATATAGTGGTGTCCACCAGAAAGTTATATGTTGTGATATTGATACGCATGTGGTGGATTAAGGATTGGGGTCGAAATGCATATGGTGAGATAAGGTGGTCTTGATATGCTTGTTGGTAGTAGAGGAACTACTTTAAGCCACGCGGTGTGATAAGGTGGGCTAAAACACGGGAAGCTATTTCGAAAAAATGATTTTCAAAACTAAATGCAAGGCTCCCGCGGTGTTATAAGGAATGATTATGATTTGTTTTGTGATATGAGACTGTGAGGCAGTACCTCGGTAGTGATGCTTGCTAATACCATTCAATTATATCACTTGTGTGTTTGTTGCTTTGTTTCCTTGTCATATTATTCATTGTTTACTTTTGTGATGCCTTAATTGCCTTAATTCAGTGTATCTATTCTAGGTATATTTTCTTCATTGTTTCATTTTTGTTGTTTATCATTATCACAATATCATATACCTGTTCAATTTTCTTATTTATTCTAGTAGGGTGTTGACCTAACCTCATCACTACTCTACCAAGGTTAGCACTTATTGGGTACTGTTGTAGTCTACTCATTCTACAATTTTGCACATCCTTTTATGCAGATCCAGGTAGCCTTACCAGCCTAGGCACCGGTGAGTAGAGTTTAGATATGGAGACTTCAAGGTATACCTGCCGGCGTCTGCGGGCCTCGGAGTCACCCTCTACCTAGTTCTATTTCATTTTCCCTTTTTATAGATAATGTTGTATGGGGATATTTAGTATACTGTTGTAGAGCTTGGGACATGGTATCACCGGATGTTGGGAGTTTTATTCTGTTGAGTTGCAGAGTTCTTTTATGTTAGTTGTTGAGTTATTTGAAAGTTTTTATCATTTTCTCAGTTAAATTCTGCCTGAATGTTAGGCTTACCTACTCTTAGAGACTAGGTTCCATCACGACATCCTATAGAGGAAAATTTGGTCAGTGACAAGTTGGTATCAAAGCCTTAGGTACATATGTTTTACGTGTCAAAAGCAGGAATAGTAGAATCTCACAGATCGGTACAGAAACTTTTGTATTTATCTTCGAGAGGCTATGGAACTGTTAGGAAACTTCACTTATTTGATCCCTTATCATGCGAATTTCTTGACTTTAGATTTCTAAATCTATGTCTTTCTATTCTCTTATAGATGGTGAGGACATCCACCGCTGGATCCGACGATCAGATATTGTGCCCCCTGATAGAGCCGCGAGAGGCCAGGGCTGGGGCCGCGGTCAGGGTCCGGGAGAGGACAAGGAGGGGCATGTAGTGTAGGCAGAGCAGCTGCACGAGCTACGATAGAGGAGCCACCGGTAGCTTCAGTTGGGAAGTAGGCATGTGTGGCGTTTGTTGCTACCCATGCACTTCAAGAGACGCTCGCCCAATTCTTGAGCATATTTGGTAATCTAGCTCAGGCAGGGTTGATTCCACTTGCAACGGAAAACATCTCAGGCTAGGGTAGGAGCTCAAACTCCAGTGGCCCGTACCCCAGAGCAGTGATTCCATGTTGAGCAGGTCCCATAGGTTATACAAGTGCAGCTGGTTGTCCCAGTTCAGGCCGAGGTTAGGGCATCAACTTCTAAGGAGGAGTAGCTCAGGCTCGAGTGGTACAAAAAATACCATCCTCCTTCTTTCAGTGGCCTAGCTACAGAGGACGCACAAGGCTTTCTGGAAAAGTGCCACTGTATTCTCTATAACATGGGTATAGTGAAGACGAGCGGGGGTTCTTTCACTTCCATCTAGCTATCGGAACTAGCGTACTAGTCTTGGTGGGATTGGGAGGAAGCTAGCCCAAACGAGGCAGCTTCACTCACATGGGCTGAACTTTTTGAGATTTAATTGAGATTTTGTTCCCCGGAGCCTTTGGGATACATGGCGCGAGTAGTTTGAGCAGTTGTGCCAGGGTTCTATGATCGTATCAGAGTATGTTCTGAAGTTTAGTGAGTTGTCCAGATATGCACCTGCCTTGGTTTACACAATTAGAGATCGAGTCCGTCGATTTATCAAGAGGCTCAACAATGGTATTAGATTCAGCATGGCTCGATAGTTGGAGACTGATACTCCATACCAGCAGGTGGTAGAAATCACATGGAGATTGGAGGGTTTGCAAGGCCAGGAGACATGACAGGGAGGCCAAGAGTCCTCGAGATTCTGGTGGATATAATGGTGTCCACCAGAAAGTTATATGTTGTGATATTGATACGCATGTGGTGGATTAAGGATTGGGGTCGAAATGCATGTGGTGAGATAAGGTGGTCTTGATATGCTTGTTGGTAGTAGAGGAACTACTTGAAGCCACGTGGTGTGATAAGGTGGGCTAAAACACGGGAAGCTATTTCGAAAAAATGATTTTCAAAACAAAATGCAAGGTTCCCGCGGTGATATAAGGAATGATTATGATTTGTTTTGTGATATGAGACTGTGAGGCAGTACCTCGGTAGTGATGCTTGCTAATACCATTCAATTATATCACTTGTGTTTTGGTTGCTTTGTTTCCTTGGCATATTATTCATTGTTTACTTTCGTGATGCCTTAATTGCCTTAATTTATTGTATCTATTCTTGGTATATTTTCTTCATTGTTTCATTTTTGATGTTTATCATTATCACACTATCATATACCTGTTCAATTTTCTTATTTATTCTAGTAAGGTGTTGATCTGACCTCATCACTACTCTACCGAGGTTAGCACTTATTGGGTACCGTTGTAGTCTACTCATTCTACACTTTTGCACATCCTTTTATGCAGATCCAGGTATCCTTACCAGCCTAGGCACCGGTGAGTAGAGTTTAGATTTGGAGACTTCAAGGTATACCTGCTGGCGTCCGCGGGCCTCAGAGTCACCCTCTACCTAGTTCTATTTCATTTTCCCTTTTTATAGATAATGTTGTATAGGGATATTTATTACATTGTTGTAAAGCTTGGGACTTGGTATCACCGGATGTTGGGAGTTTTGTTCTGTTGAGTTTCAGAGTTCTTTTATGTTAGTTGTTGAGTTATTTGAAAGTTTTTATCATTTTCTCACTTAAATTCTGCCTGAATGTTAGGCTTACCTACTCTTAGAGACTAGGTTCCATAACGACATCCTACAGAGGAAAATTTGGTCAGTGACAAGTTGGTATCAGAGTCCTAGGTGCATAGGTTTTACATGTCAAAAGCAGGATTAGTAGAATCTCATGGATCGGTACAGAAACTTTTGTACTTATCTTCGAAAGGCTATGGAACATTTAGGAAACTTCACTTATTTGATCCCTTATCATGCGAATTTGTTGACTTTAGATTTCTAAATCTATGTCTTTCTATTCTCTCACAGATGGTGAGTACATGCACCGGTGGATCCGACGATCAGATACCTGCGCCCCTTGATAGAGCCGTGAGAGGCCGGGGCTGGGGCCGAGGTCTGGGTCCGGTAGAGGACAAGGAGGGGCATGTAGTATAGCCAAAGCAGCTGCACGAGCTACGACAGAGGAGCCACCGGTAGCTCTAGTTGGGAGGAAGGCACTTGCGGCGCTTGTTGCTACCCCTGCACTTCAAGAGACGCTCGCCCAGTTCTTGAGCATATTTGGTAATCTAGCTCAGGCGGGGTTGATTCCACTTGCAACGGCAACATCTCAGGCTAGGGTAGGAGCGCAAACTCCAGAGGCCCGTACCCCAGAGCAGTGATTCCATGTTGAGCAGGTCCCATAGGTTATACAAGTGCAGCTGGTTGTCCTAGTTCAGGCCGAGGTTAGGGCATCAACTTCTAAGGAGGAGTAGCTCAGGCTCGAGTGGTACAAAAAATACCATCCTCCTTCTTTTAGTGGCCTAGCTACAGAGGACGCATAAGGCTTTCTGGAAAAGTGCCACTGTATACTCCATAACATGGGTATAGTGAAGACGAGCAGGGGTTCTTTCACTTCTTTCTAGCTATCGGGACTAGCATACTAGTCTTGGCGGGCTTGGGAGGAGGCTAGCCCAACCGAGGCAGCTTCACTCACATGGGCTCAATTTTTAGAGATGTTATTGAGATTTTGTTCCCCGAAGCCTTTGGGATACATGGCTTGAGCAATTTGAGCAGTTGTGCCAGGGTTCTATGATCGTATCAGATTATGTTATGAAGTTTAGTGAGTTGTCCAGATATGCACCTGCCTTGGTTTACACAATTAGAGATCGAGTCCGTCGATTTATCAAGAGGCTCAACTATGGTATTAGATTCAGCATGGCTCGTTAGTTGGAGACTGATACTCCATACCAACAGGTGGTAGAAATCACATGGAGATTGGAGGGTTTGCAAGGCCAGGAGACATGACAGGGAGGCCAAGAGTCCTCGAGATTCTGGTGGATATAGTGGTGTCCACCAGAAAGTTATATGTTGTGATATTGATACGCATGTGGTGGATTAAGGATTGGGGTCGAAATGCATATGGTGAGATAAGGTGGTCTTGATATGCTTGTTGGTAGTAGAGGAACTACTTTAAGCCACGCGGTGTGATAAGGTGGGCTAAAACACGGGAAGCTATTTCAAAAAAATGATTTTCAAAACTAAATGCAAGGCTCCCGCGGTGATATAAGGAATGATTATGATTTTTTTGTGATATGAGACTGTGAGGCAGTACCTCGGTAGTGATGCTTGCTAATACCATTCAATTATATCACTTGTGTGTTTGTTGCTTTGTTTCCTTGTCATATTATTCATTGTTTACTTTCGTGATGCCTTAATTGCCTTAATTCAGTGTATCTATTCTTGGTATATTTTCTTCATTGTTTCATTTTTGTTGTTTATCATTATCACACTATCATATACCTGTTCAATTTTCTTATTTATTCTAATAGGGTGTTGACCTGACCTCATCACTACTCTACCGAGGTTAGCACTTATTGGGTACCGTTGTAGTCTACTCATTCTACACTTTTGCACATCCTTTTATGCAGATCCATGTATCCTTACCAGCCTAGGCACCGGTGAGTAGAGTTTAGATTTGGAGAATTCAAAGTATACCTGCCGGCGTCCGCGGGCCTCAGAGTCACCCTCTACCTAGTTCTATTTCATTTTCCCTTTTTATAGATAATGTTGTATAGGGATATTTAGTACACTGTTGTAAGGCTTGGGACTTGGTATCACCGGATGTTGGGAGTTTTGTTATGTTGAGTTGCAGAGTTCTTTTATGTTAGTTGTTGAGTTACTTGAAAGTTTTTATCATTTTCTCACTTAAATTCTGCCTGAATGTTAGGCTTACCTACTCATAGAGACTAGGTTCCATCACGACATCCTACAGAGGAAAATTTGGTCAGTGACAAGTTGGTATCAGAGTCCTAGGTACATAGGTTTTACATGTCAAAAGCAGGATTAGTAGAATCTCATGGATCGGTACAGAAACTTTTGTACTTATCTTCGAAAGGCTATGGAACATTTAGGAAACTTCACTTATTTTATCCCTTATCATTCGAATTTGTTGACTTTAGATTTCTAAATCTATGTATTTCTATTCTCTCACAGATGGTGAGTACATGCACCGGTGGATCCGACGATCAGATACCTGCGCCCCTTGATAGAGCCGTGAGAGGCCGGGGATGGGGCCGAGGTTTGGGTCCGGTAGAGGACAAGGAGCGGCTTATAGTATAGCCAAAGCAGCTGCACGAGCTATGACAGAGGAGCCACCGATAGCTCTAGTCGGGAGGAAGGCACTTGCGGCGCTTGTTGCTACCCCTGCACTTCAAAAGACGCTCGCCCAGTTCTTGAGCCTATTTGGTAATCTAGCTCAGGCGGGGTTGATTCCACTTGCAACGGCAACATCTCAGGCTAGGGTAGGAGCGCAAACTCCAGAGGCCCGTACCCAAGAGCAGTGATTCTATGTTGAGCAGGTCCCATAAGTTATACAAGTGCAGCTGGTTGTCCCAGTTCAGGCCGAGGTTAGGGCATCAACTTCTAAGGAGGAGTAGCTCAGGCTCGAGTGGTACAAAAAATACTATCCTCCTTCTTTCAGTGGCCTAGCTACAGAGGACGCACAAGGCTTTCTGGAAAAGTGCCACTATATTCTCCATAACATGGGTATAGTGAAGACGAGCGGGGGTTCTTTCACTTCATTCTAGCTATCGGGACTAGCATACTAGTCTTGGTGGGCTTGGGAGGAGGCTAGCCCAACCGAGGCAGCTTCACTCACATGGGCTCAATTTTTAGAGATGTTATTGAGATTTTGTTCCCCGAAGCCTTTGGGATACATGGCTTGAGCAATTTGAGCAGTTGTGCCAGGGTTCTATGATCGTATCAGATTATGTTATGAAGTTTAGTGAGTTGTCCAGATATGCACCTGCCTTGGTTTACACAATTAGAGATCGAGTCCGTCGATTTATCAAGAGGCTCAACTATGGTATTAGATTCAGCATGGCTCGTTAGTTGGAGACTGATACTCCATACCAACAGGTGGTAGAAATCACATGGAGATTGGAGGGTTTGCAAGGCCAGGAGACATGACAGGGAGGCCAAGAGTCCTCGAGATTCTGGTGGATATAGTGGTGTCCACCAGAAAGTTATATGTTGTGATATTGATACGCATGTGGTGGATTAAGGATTGGGGTCGAAATGCATATGGTGAGATAAGGTGGTCTTGATATGCTTGTTGGTAGTAGAGGAACTACTTTAAGCCACGCGGTGTGATAAGGTGGGCTAAAACACGGGAAGCTATTTCAAAAAAATGATTTTCAAAACTAAATGCAAGGCTCCCGCGGTGATATAAGGAATGATTATGATTTTTTTGTGATATGAGACTGTGAGGCAGTACCTCGGTAGTGATGCTTGCTAATACCATTCAATTATATCACTTGTGTGTTTGTTGCTTTGTTTCCTTGTCATATTATTCATTGTTTACTTTCGTGATGCCTTAATTGCCTTAATTCAGTGTATCTATTCTTGGTATATTTTCTTCATTGTTTCATTTTTGTTGTTTATCATTATCACACTATCATATACCTGTTCAATTTTCTTATTTATTCTAATAGGGTGTTGACCTGACCTCATCACTACTCTACCGAGGTTAGCACTTATTGGGTACCGTTGTAGTCTACTCATTCTACACTTTTGCACATCCTTTTATGCAGATCCATGTATCCTTACCAGCCTAGGCACCGGTGAGTAGAGTTTAGATTTGGAGAATTCAAAGTATACCTGCCGGCGTCCGCGGGCCTCAGAGTCACCCTCTACCTAGTTCTATTTCATTTTCCCTTTTTATAGATAATGTTGTATAGGGATATTTAGTACACTGTTGTAAGGCTTGGGACTTGGTATCACCGGATGTTGGGAGTTTTGTTATGTTGAGTTGCAGAGTTCTTTTATGTTAGTTGTTGAGTTACTTGAAAGTTTTTATCATTTTCTCACTTAAATTCTGCCTGAATGTTAGGCTTACCTACTCATAGAGACTAGGTTCCATCACGACATCCTACAGAGGAAAATTTGGTCAGTGACAAGTTGGTATCAGAGTCCTAGGTACATAGGTTTTACATGTCAAAAGCAGGATTAGTAGAATCTCATGGATCGGTACAGAAACTTTTGTACTTATCTTCGAAAGGCTATGGAACATTTAGGAAACTTCACTTATTTTATCCCTTATCATTCGAATTTGTTGACTTTAGATTTCTAAATCTATGTATTTCTATTCTCTCACAGATGGTGAGTACATGCACCGGTGGATCCGACGATCAGATACCTGCGCCCCTTGATAGAGCCGTGAGAGGCCGGGGATGGGGCCGAGGTTTGGGTCCGGTAGAGGACAAGGAGCGGCTTATAGTATAGCCAAAGCAGCTGCACGAGCTATGACAGAGGAGCCACCGATAGCTCTAGTCGGGAGGAAGGCACTTGCGGCGCTTGTTGCTACCCCTGCACTTCAAAAGACGCTCGCCCAGTTCTTGAGCATATTTGGTAATCTAGCTCAGGCGGGGTTGATTCCACTTGCAACGGCAACATCTCAGGCTAGGGTAGGAGCGCAAACTCCAGAGGCCCGTACCCAAGAGCAGTGATTCTATGTTGAGCAGGTCCCATAAGTTATACAAGTGCAGCTGGTTGTCCCAGTTCAGGCCGAGGTTAGGGCATCAACTTCTAAGGAGGAGTAGCTCAGGCTCGAGTGGTACAAAAAATACTATCCTCCTTCTTTCAGTGGCCTAGCTACAGAGGACGCACAAGGCTTTCTGGAAAAGTGCCACTATATTCTCCATAACATGGGTATAGTGAAGACGAGCGGGGGTTCTTTCACTTCATTCTAGCTATCGGGACTAGCATACTAGTCTTGGTGGGCTTGGGAGGAGGCTAGCCCAACCGAGGCAGCTTCACTCACATGGGCTCAATTTTTAGAGATGTTATTGAGATTTTGTTCCCCGAAGCCTTTGGGATACATGGCTTGAGCAGTTTGAGCAGTTGTGCCAGGGTTCTATCATCGTATCAGAGTATGTTATGAAGTTTAGTGAGTTGTCCAGATATGCACCTGCCTTGGTTTACAGAATTAGAGATCGAGTCCGTCGATTTATCAAGAGGCTCAACTATGGTATTAGATTCAGCATGGCTCGTTAGTTGGAGACTGATACTCCATACCAGCAGGTGGTAGAAATCACATGGAGATTGGAGGGTTTGCAAGGCCAGGAGACATGACAGGGAGGCCAAGAGTCCTCGAGATTCTGGTGGATATAGTGGTGTCCACCAGAAAGTTATATGTTGTGATATTTATACGCATGTGGTGGATTAAGGATTGGGGTCGAAATGCATATGGTGTGATAAGGTGGTCTTGATATGCTTGTTGGTAGTAGAGGAACTACTTGAAGCCACGCGGTGTGATAAGGTGGGCTAAAACACGGGAAGCTATTTCGAAAAAATGATTTTCAAAACTAAATGCAAGGCTCCCGCGGTGATATAAGGAATGATTATGATTTGTTTTGTGATATGAGACTGTGAGGCAGTACCTCGGTAGTGATGCTTGCTAATACCATTCAATTATATAACTTGTATGTTTGTTGCTTTGTTTCCTTGTCATATTATTCATTGTTTACTTTCGTGATGCCTTAATTGCCTTAATTCAGTGTATCTATTCTTGGTATATTTTCTTCATTGTTTCATTTTTTTTGTTTATCATTATCACACTATCATATACCTGTTCAATTTTCTTATTTATTCTAGTAGGGTGTTGACCTGACCTCATCACTACTCTACCGAGGTTAGCACTTATTGGGTACCGTTGTAGTCTACTCATTCTACACTTTTGCACATCCTTTTATGCAGATCCAGGTATCCTTACCAGCCCAGGCACCGGTGAGTAGAGTTTAGATATGGAGACTTCAAGGTATACCTGCCGGCGTCCGCGGGCCTCAGAGTCACCCTCTACCTAGTTCTATTTCATTTTCCCTTTTTATAGATAATGTTGTATAGGGATATTTAGTACACTGTTGTAAGGCTTGAGACTTGGTATCACCGGATGTTGGGAGTTTTGTTCTGTTGAGTTGCAGAGTTCTTTTATGTTAGTTGTTGAGTTATTTGAAAGTTTTTATCATTTTCTCACTTAAATTCTACCTGAATGTTAGGCTTACCTACTCTTAGAGACTAGGTTCCATCACGACATCCTACAGAGGAAAATTTGGTCAGTGACAAGTTGGTATCAGAGTCCTTGGTACATAGGTTTTACATGTCAAAAGCAGGATTAGTAGAATCTCTTGGATCGGTACAGAAACTTTTGTAGTTATCTTCGAAAGGCTATGGAACATTTAGGAAACTTCACTTATTTGATCCCTTATCATGCGAATTTGTTGACTTTAAATTTCTAAATCTATGTATTTCTATTGTCTCACAGATGGTGAGTACATGCACCGGTGGATCCGACGATCAGATACTTGCGCCCCTTGATAGAGCCGTGAGAGGCCGGGGCTGGGGCCGAGGTCTGGGTCCGGTAGAGGACAAGGAGGGGCATGTAGTGTAGCCAGAGCTGCTGCACGAGCTACTACAGAGGAGCCACCGGTAGCTTCAGTTGGGAGGTAGGCACTTGTGGCGCTTGTTGCTACCCCTGCACTTCAAGAGACGCTCGCCCAATTCTTGAGCATATTTGGTAATCTAGCTCAGGCGGGGTTGATTCCACTTGCAACGGCAACATCTTAGGCTAGGGTAGGAGCGCAAACTCCAGCGACCCGTACCCCAGAGCAGTGATTCCATGTTGAGCAGGTCCCATAGGTTATACAAGTGCAGCTGGTTGTCCCAGTTCAGGCCGAGGTTAGGGCATCAACTTCTAAGGAGGAGTAGCTTAGGCTCGAGTGGTACAAAAAATACCATCCTCCTTCTTTCAGTGGCCTAGCTACGGAGGACGCACAAGGCTTTCTGGAAAACTGCCAGTGTATTCTCCATAACATGGGTATAGTGAAGACGAGCGGGGGTTCTTTCACTTCATTCTAGCTATCGGGACTAGCATACTAGTCTTGGCGGGCTTGGGAGGAGGCTAGCTCAACCGAGGCAGCTTCACTCACATTGGGCTCAATTTTTAGAGATGTTATTGAGATTTTGTTCCCCGAAGCCTTTGGGATACATGGCTTTAGCAGTTTGAGCAGTTGTGCCAGGGCTCTATGATCGTATCAGAGTATGTTCTGAAGTTTTGTGAGTTTTCCAGATATGCACCTGCCTTGGTTTACACAATTAGAGATCGAGTCCGTCGATTTATCAAGAGGCTCAACTATGGTATTAGATTCAGCATGGCTCGATAGTTGGAGACTGATACTCCATACTAGCAGGTGGTAGAAATCACATGGAGATTGGAGGGTTTGCAAGGCCAGGAGACATGACAGGGAGGCCAAGAGTCCTCGAGATTCTGGTGGATATAGTGGTGTCCACCAGAAAGTTATATGTTGTCATATTGATACGCATGTGGTGGATTAAGGATTGGGGTCGAAATGCATATGGTGAAATAAGGTGGTCTTGATATGCTTATTGGTATTAGAGGAACTACTTGAAGCCACGCGGTGTGATAAGGTGGGCTAAAACAAGGGAAGCTATTTTGAAAAAATGATTTTCAAAACTAAATGCAAGGCTCCCGCGGTGATATAAGGAATGATTATGATTTGTTTGGTGATATGAGACTGTGAGGCAGTACCTCGGTAGTGATGCTTGCTAATACCATTCAATTATATCACTTGTGTTTTGGTTTCTTTGTTTCCTTGGCATATTATTCATTGTTTACTTTCGTGATGCCTTAATCCAGTGTATCTATTCTTGGTATATTTTCTTCATTGTTTCATTTTTTTGTTTATCATTATCACACTATCATATACCTGTTCAATTTTCTTATTTATTCTAGTAGGGTGTTGACCTGACCTCATCACTACTCTACCGAGGTTAGCACTTATTGGGTACCGTTGTAGTCTACTCATTCTACACTTTTGCACATCCTTTTATGCAGATCCAGGTAGCCTTACCAGCCTAGGCACCGGTGAGTAGAGTTTAGATATGGAGACTTCAAGGTATACCTGCCGGCGTCTGCGGGCCTCGGAGTCACCCTCTACCTAGTTCTATTTCATTTTCCCTTTTTATAGATAATGTTGTATGGGGATATTTAGTATACTGTTGTAGAGCTTGGGACTTGGTATCATCGGATGTTGGGAGTTTTATTCTGTTGATTTGCAGAGTTCTTTTATGTTAGTTGTTGAGTTATTTGAAAGTTTTTATCATTTTCTCAGTTAAATTCTTCCTGAATGTTAGGCTTACCTACTCTTAGAGACTAGGTTCCATCACGATATCCTACAGAGGAAAATTTGGTCAGTGACAAGTTGGTATTAAAGCCCTAGGTACATAGGTTTTACGTGTCAAACGTAGGAATAGTAGAATCTCACGGATCGGTATAGAAACTTTTGTATTTATCTTCGAGAGGCTATGGAACTGTTAGGAAACATCACTTATTTGATCCCTTATCATGCGAATTTCTTGACTTTAGATTTCTAAATCTATATCTTTCTATTCTCTCATAGATGGTGAGGACATCCATCGCTGGATCCGACGATCAGATATTGTGCCCCCTGATAGAGCCGCGAGAGGCCGGGGCTGGGGCCACGGTCCGGGTCCGGAAGAGGACAAGGAGAGGCATGTGGTGTAGCCAAAGCAGCTACACGAGCTACGACAGAGGAGCCACCGGTAGCTCTAGTTGGGAGGTAGGCACTTGCGGTGCTTGTTGCTACCCCTGCACTTCAAGAGACGCTCGCCCAGTTCTTGAACATATTTGGTAATCTAGCTCAGGCGGGGTTGATTCCAATTGCAATGGCAACATCTCAGGCTAGGGTAGGAGCGCAAACTCCAGCGGCCCGTACCCCATAGAAGTGATTCCATGTTGAGCAAGTCCCATAGGTTATACAAGTGCAGCTGGTTGTCCTAGTTCAAGCCGAGGTTAGGGCATCAACTTCTAAGGAGGAGTAGCTCATGCTCGAGTGGTACAAAAAATACCATCCTCCTTCTTTCAGTGGCCTAGCTACAGAGGACGCACAAGGCTTTCTGGAAAAGTGCCACTGTATTCTCCATAACTTGGGTATAGTGAAGACGAGCGGGGGTTCTTTCACTTCTTTCTAGCTATCGGGACTAGGGTACTAGTCTTGGTGGGATTGGGAGGAGGCTAGCCCAACCGAGGCAGCTTCACTCACATGGGCTCAATTTTTTGAGATTTAATTGAGATTTTGTTCCCCGGAGCCTTTGGGATACATGGCGCGAGCAGTTTGAGCAGTTGTGCTAGGGTTCTATGATCGTATCAGAGTATGTTCTAAAGTTTAGTGAGTTGTCCAGATATGCACCTGCCTTGGTTTACACAATTAGAGATCGAGTCCGTTGATTTATCAAGAGGCTCAACTATGGTATTAGATTCAGCATGGCTTGATAGTTGGAGACTGATACTCCATACCAGCAGGTGGTAGAAATCACATGGAGATTGGAGGGTTTGCAAGGCCAGGAGACATGACAGGGAGGCCAAGAGTCCTCGAGATTCTGGTGGATATAGTGGTGTCCACCAGAAAGTTATATGTTGTGATATTGATACGCATGTGGTGGATTAAGGATTGGGGTCGAAATGCATGTGGTGAGATAAGGTGGTCTTGATATGCTTGTTGGTAGTAGAGGAACTACTTGAAGCCACATGGTGTGATAAGGTGGGCTAAAACACGGGAAGCTATTTCGAAAAAATAATTTTCAAAACTAAATGCAAGGCTCCCGCGGTGATATAAGGAATGATTATGATTAGTTTTGTGATATGAGACTGTAAGGCAGTACCTCGGTAGTGATGCTTGCTAATACCATTCAATTATATCACTTGTGTTTTGGTTGCTTTGTTTCCTTGGCATATTATTCATTGTTTACTTTCGTGATGCCTTAATTGCCTTAATTCAGTGTATCTATTCTGGGTATATTTTCTTCATTGTTTCATTTTTGTTGTTTATCATTATCACACTATCATATACCTAATCAATTTTCTTATTTATTCTAGTAGGGTGTTGACCTGACCTTGTCACTACTCTACCGAGATTAGCACTTATTGGGTACCGTTGTAGTCTACTCATTCTACACTTTTGCACATCCTTTTATGCAGATCCAGGTAGCCTTACCAGCCCAGGCACCGGTGAGTAGAGTTTAGATATGGAGACTTCAAGGTATACCTGCCGGCGTCTGCGGGCCTCGAAGTCACCCTCTACCTAGTTCTATTTTATTTTCCCTTTTTATAGATAATGTTGTATGGGGATATTTAGTATACTGTTGTAGAGCTTGGGACTTGGTATCACCGGATGTTGGGAGTTTTATTCTGTTGAGTTGCAGAGTTCTTTTATGTTAGTTGTTGAGTTATTTGAAAGTTTTTATCATTTTCTCGGTTAAATTCTGCCGGAATGTTAGGTTTACCTACTCTTATAGACTAGGTTCCATCACGATATCCTACAGAGGAAAATTTGGTCAGTGACAAGTTGGTATCAAAGCCCTAGGCACATAGGTTTTACGTGTCAAAAGCAGGAATAGTAGAATCTCATGGATCGGTACAGAAACTTTTGTATTTATCTTCGAGAGGCTATGGAACTGTTAGGAAACATCACTTATTTGATCCCTCATCATGCGAATTTCTTGACTTTAGATTTCTAAATCTATGTCTTTCTATTCTCTCACAGATGGTGAGTACATGCACCGGTGGATCCGACGATCAGATACCTGCGCCCCCTGATAGAGCCGTGAGAGGCCGGGGCTGGGTCCGAGGTCTGGGTCCGGTAGAGGACAAGGAGGGGCATGTAGTATAGCCAAAGCAGCTGCACGAGCTACGACAGAGGAGCCACCGGTAGCTCTAATTGGGAGGTAGGCACTTGCGGCGCTTGTTGCTACCCCTGCACTTCAAGAGACGCTCGCCCAGTTCTTGAGCATATTTGGTAATCTAGCTCAGGCGGGGTTGATTCCAATTGCAATGGCAACATCTCAGGCTAGGGTAGGAGCGCAAACTCCAGCGGCCCGTACCCCAGAGCAGTGATTCCATGTTGAGCAAGTCCCATAGGTTATATAAGTACAGCTGGTTGTCCTAGTTCAGGCCGAGGTTAGGGCATCAACTTCTAAGGAGGAGTAGCTCATGCTTGAGTGGTACAAAAAATACCATCCTCCTTCTTTCAGTGGCATAGCTACAGAGGACGCACAAAGCTTTCTGGAAAAGTGCCACTGTATTCTCCATAACATGGGTATAGTGAAGACGAGCGGGGGTTCTTTCACTTCTTTCTAGCTATCGGGACTAGGGTACTAGTCTTGGTGGGATTGGGAGGAGGCTAGCCCAACCGAGGCAGCTTCACTCACATGGGCTCAATTTTTTGAGATTTAATTGAGATTTTGTTCCCCGGAGCCTTTGGGATACATGGCGCGAGCAGTTTGAGAAGTTTTGCCAGGGTTCTATGATCGTATCAGAGTATGTTCTGAAGTTTAGTGAGTTGTCCAGATATGCACCTGCCTTGGTTTACACAATTAGAGATCGAGTCCGTCGATTTATCAAGAGGCTCAACTATGGTATTAGATTCAGCATGGCTCGATAGTTGGAGACTGATACTCCATACCAGCAGGTGGTAGAAATCACATGGTGATTGGAGGGTTTTCAAGGCCAGGAGACATGACAGGGAGGCCAAGAGTCCTCGAGATTCTGGTGGATATAATGGTGTCCACCAGAAAGTTATATGTTGTGATATTGATACGCATGTGGTGGATTAAGGATTGGGGTCGAAATGCATGTGGTGAGATAAGGTGGTCTTGATATGCTTGTTGGTAGTAGAGGAACTACTTGAAGCCACGTGGTGTGATAAGGTGGGCTAAAACACGGGAAGCTATTTCGAAAAAATGATTTTCAAAACTAAATGCAAGTCTCCCGCGGTGATATAAGGAATGATTATGATTTGTTTTGTGATATGAGACTGTGAGGCAGTACCTCGGTAGTGATGCTTGCTAATACCATTCAATTATATCACTTGTGTTTTGGTTGCTTTGTTTCCTTGGCATATTATTCATTGTTTACTTTCGTGATGCCTTAATTGCCTTAATTCAGTGTATCTATTCTTGGTATATTTTCTTCATTGTTTCATTTTTGTTGTTTATCATTATCACACTATCATATACCTGTTCAATTTTCTTATTTATTCTAGTAGGGTGTTGACCTGACCTCATCACTACTCTACCGAGGTTAGCACTTATTGGGTACTGTTGTAGTCTACTCATTCTACACTTTTGCACATCCTTTTATGCAGATCCAGGTAGCCTTACCAGCCTAGGCACCGGTGAGTAGAGTTTAGATATGGAGACTTCAAGGTATACCTGCCGGCGTCTGCGGGCCTCGAAGTCACCCTCTACCTAGTTCTATTTCATTTTCCCTTTTTATAGATAATGTTGTATGGGGATATTTAGTATACTGTTGTAGAGCTTGGGACTTGGTATCACCGGATGTTGGGAGTTTTATTCTGTTGAGTTGCAGAGTTCTTTTATGTTAGTTGTTGAGTTATTTGAACGTTTTTATCATTTTCTCAGTTAAATTCTGCCTGAATGATAGGCTTACCTTCTCTTAGAGACTAGGCTCCATCACGATATCCTACAGAGGAAAATTTGGTCAGTGACAAGTTGGTATCAAAGCCCTAGGTACATAGGTTTTACGTGTCAAAAGCAGGAATAGTAGAATCTCACGGATCGGTACAGAAACTTTTGTATTTATCTTCGAGAGGCTATGGAACTGTTAGGAAACATCACTTATTTGATCCCTTATCATGCGAATTTCTTGACTTTAGATTTCTAAATCTATGTCTTTCTATTCTCTCATAGATGGTGAGGACATCCACCGCTGGATCCGACGATCAGATATTGTGCCCCCTGATAGAACCGCGAGTGGCCAGGGCTGGGGCCGCGGTCAGGGTCCGGGAGAGGACAAGGAGGGGCATGTAGTGTAGCCAAAGCAGCTGCACGAGCTACGACAGAGGAGCCACCGGTAGCTCTAGTTTGGAGGTAGGCACTTGCGGCGCTTGTTGCTACCCCTGCACTTCAAGTGACGCTCGCCCAGTTCTTGAGCATATTTGGTAATCTAGCTCAGGCGGGGTTGATTCCACTTGCAACGGCAACATCTCAGGCTAGGGTAGGAGCGCAAACTCCAGCGGCCGTACCCCAGAGCAGTGATTCCATGTTGAGCAGGTCCCATAGGTTATACAAGTGCAGCTGGTTGTCCCAGTTCAGGCCGAGGTTAGGGCATCAACTTCTAAGGAGGAGTAGCTGAGGCTCGAGTGGTACAAAAAATACCATCCTCCTTCTTTCAGTGGCCTAGCTACAGAGGACGCACAAGGCTTTCTGGAAAAGTGCCATTGTATTATTTCTATTATTTCAAAATTAAGTAATTTCTCATAAATTATTCTTCTTACATCATTGTCAATATTTTTTACTATATATAGTATAAGTATTTTATAACTAAGATTATCATCTATTAAATAAGTGTTCATTTTATCATATGATTTGCTAAACATATTCCTTTTAATCTCTATGTCTATTATCCTTATTCATCATATTATAATAAGTTATTTTAATCATCTTTTCTGGTCACTACCATGATTTTCTGCTTCAATCAGTTACCCTAACAGCGCTTCAACTTTGTTTGCTCCCCTAAACGGCTTTCTTGCCTACCGGTTTCAACCTTAGGATGCATAGTCTGGGCTTACCTACTCTTAGCATATTTTCATGGCAAACTTTCTCAAGATGATTTCTATAACAGTACTATTATATGATGGATAATTATAATTTACATATAAGAGATTATCAGGAATATAATAATTTAGCTACTCATAATTATAATATGACATACCTATTTTTGTAGGTTTTTGATATCTCCTTGTTGATCCATAGCTTTCATATCTTCTTGATGTTCCATAGCTTTCCTGTATTTTTATCTTTAAGAAGTATCTTTAGAGAGAAGAGAGGAATTTTTGGATGCCTGAAGATGCAGCCTGTTTTTTATTCATAATCGAAAGGCTATTTAAAGATTACAAAAATGACTCTTACTGTTCATGAACGACCTTTACTGTTCATGAGACTGACTCTTACTATTCATGAACGACCTTTACTGTTCATGAGACTGACTCTTACTATTCATGAACGACCTTTACTGTTCATGAGACTGACTCTTACTTTTGTAAAGTAAAGAACTATTTACTTTACGACTTTTACAAAAAACAAAATAACATTAAAGAAAAGAAAAGAATCTAATAAATCTTTTACTTTATCTTGTCTGCCATAGTTTTTGTCGTTTAGTTTGTCGTCTTCTTCTCGATTATTCCAGTTGTACGTCTGGAACAATGTTATCTTCTCCTTTGCATTTTGAGCATATGTGGTCTGGGTATTTGTGACTGATTAGCTTGCAATATCTTGTTAACAGTTCTGGAGAGATGAAATTCGTCCTTATAGCTCTTGTGATTGTAGGTTGTTCTGATTTTAAAAGACTTAAGACCCATTGTCTTAATTCTTCCATATCTGCTTCTCGTATCTCTCTGCAATTTGAATATATCATTGTTTGTTCTCTTGAATAATAACTCCAAATCGCATTCTGATTTAGGTAGTTGTTTGCTAGTTCATTTAGTATAGTGGATATTCCAATAATCCTTTTATTTGCATAAAAGTCTGGAATATTTATTTTTTCTATCTCTTCTTGTTCTTCTATTCTTTCTGGTATGAGCATTTCTCTTGTAAGTCCGATCTTGATAACTTATATGGTAGGCTTTATTTCTTCATATAATATCTCTGTTGTAGCTGAATAAAATCGTATATAGAATAACGTTCCTTTAGTTATTCTTCTGTATTGCATAAATGCTCTGTGTAACTCCGGTATGGTAGCTATCTCCTGTCCTGTTTGTGTATATACAGTATCTAGTAATCCATAATTGTAGCAGGTGGCTATTAGTTTTGCACTTGTATTTGGTAGTGCTATTAATTTATTGTATCCTGTTAGATAATGGGTAATATAATCTTCATTTGGATTCTGGGTAGTTTGGGATCTTGGGTTTTTATTTAAAAAGTTTTGTATTTTGTGTATGTTGTCTATATATGTACGGGTTATATGGTTGTATGTCTTTTTGGCTTGGTTCAGACTTTCTTTGTAGGTATTTATCTGTGGTGGTAGGAATATTTCGTTCTGGGTATTTTGGATATTTTTCTGTACGAATGGTTTTGAAAATAAATTGTTCATATTTATGTTTGTGTATCTAGGTTTAATTTCTTCCTTCTTCTTTGCAGATGAACTGCTAGCTGTGCTGCTTCCTGCAACTGTATTTAACAAACTGTTATGAGTTTTTAGGTGTTTCTCAACGTCACCTTCTAGCTCTGGAATTTTAGAGACTTCCGATCGTCTTATCTCCGCATTTTTTGAGTCATGCTGCTTACTACTAGCTGTTTTTCTTATTATCTGTATCTCTTCATCCATACTTTCTACTTTCTTACAAAGTGTAGTCATGGCTAAGAGTAGATTTTCCATTGTATTATCTGGATCAGTTTGGGTAGCTTTGTCTTGACAAGTAATCTGCAACAACATTCTTGTTAGTAGTGATTATTTCAATTGTAAATGTAAAGTTTAATATATTTAATACCAGTCTGCGTATTTCTTTTGTTGTAACTGAATCTTGTACTTTTCTGGTTATCCACCATTTTACTTGAGTATTATCTGTTCTTACAATAAATCTGTTGTAAACTATATATGGTTCAAATGCTAATAAACATTTATATAATGCAAATAATTCTTTTCTATTTATCTCCCATTTTTCTTGTGGTTCCGTATAAGATCCTGAATAATACCTGCAATGATGTTCTATTTTTTCTTTATCATATTTATATTTAAGAACTCCTCCATAACTATGATTACTCGAATCTGTTTCTATAATGTAAGTAAATTTCTTATTTTCATCTGGGAAGTATAATTTTGGTAGTTTCTCACACAATATTTTAATCTTCCTTATTTGTTCTTTATCTTTTTCATCGAACCCATATTCTACATCCTTTTTTAGTTTTTTCTGTAGAGGTTTTAGATTTTCTGCTAATTTAGGTATATATTCTCTTACTTGGTTTACTAATCCTAAGAATGATTGTAATTTCTTTTTTGTATCTATGTTTTCATCAAGATTGATTATTTTTTGTACTATATGTGTTTGCATTTTTATTCCATTTTTATCTATTTGTATTCCTAAAAATTCTATCTGATTCTTCATAATTTCTGCTTTGGTTTTACTTAAGCTTATACCAGAGTTTTCTATAATATGTATGAAGTTTTCTAATAATTTTATATGTTCATCTTGTGTTCTCGAATATAGTAATATATCATCTATATATACTATACAATTTTCTAGTTGATTAAAATAATTATCCATAAAATGTTGGTACCTTCCTGGTGCATTTTTATATCCAAATGGTAAAACATTCCATTCATAAAATCCTTGTGGTACTGTAAATGCTGTTAGTTTTTTAGATTCGTCTTCTAGTTTTAGATGGTAAAATCCTGATTTACAATCGAATTTACTAAAGTAATTAAATCCTTGGATTTGTCTTATTTTTAATATCTTGTTAGGTATTGGGTAATTATATGTTTTAGTTTTTGCATTTAAATTTCGGTAATCTATAACCATTCTACTTTTTCCTCTTTTTTGTTCACTATGTTTATTTACTATAAATGCTGGACTTGTATGTTTACTATTACTTTCTTGTATATACTTGTTATCTAATAATTTTTTTATATGCATTTTAAATTTTGTTAAGTCATCAAAGTTATATTTTAAGTGTTTTTGTGTTATTATACTATTTTCTTCTATTAGTTCTATTTTTATTTTTGTCTTATGTTTATTCCATCCTTTTAGAGGGTTATCATTATATAATTTTTCTAATTCATTCTGGATTATTTTTACTTTGTCTATTGTAAATATAATAATTTCTAATTGAGTAGTTGTATTTTTACTTATATTTTCTAATTTTTGTGTGATTTTTTCATTTCCTCTTATCCATTCTGTAGTTTTTCGTTGTTTATTATTTACTCTTTTTGCTCCTACTTTATTTTTACATGGTGTGGTAAACCACCAGTGTGTTTTTGTTATTATATGTGGGTATAGTTTCTCTAGAAATGGCATTCCTAGTAGCATATCTTTCGTAGTGAATTCAAAGTTATATATTTCTTCTATAATTAATATTTTATCCCGTATTCGTATTTTTACATTCTTGGCTTTGTAGTTAATCATACTTCCTTCATTATTAAATCCTGTTACTACCATAGGTGTTTTTAATTTTTCCCATTTATCCGTTGGTAAACAATTATATTTACATATATTAGCTTCTGCCCCTGTATCTATCATTGGTGTATAGTATCTATTATAATATCCTTCTACTATGATTTTTGCGAGTATATATATTTTCATTCTTCTGTTCTTTTTATTATTATTTTCTTATCTTTGTATGTTATGGTTAATTGCTTATCTCCTAGACTGTATGGTTTTACTTTTTCTAACCATTTTATTCCTAGTGTAATATTTTCGTTTTCATTTTCTTGACATATTTTAAATTGTATTATTAAAGGTATTCCTCCAATAATTATTTCTTTTTCTGTTATTTCTTCATTTATTATTAATTCTTTAGGTAATTCAGGGCATAATTGTTCAGTAGTTATTATTTCAGCTTCTGTTACTAATTCTCTTGTAATATAGTTTTCTTCTTGTTTATTATTGGTATTTTGGCTTTTCCTTTTGTATATTTACAGTCAATTATATGTTCTTTTTAGCTAACTACGTAGTATTCTTCTTTTTGTCTTTTGAACCAATTTTTTATTGTAGGTACTTCAAATATTTTTTCGGCACTGAGATCTAATTCTTTTCCTTTTATTTGTTCAAATATATTATTATCAAATATAATTTTTTGTTCTGAGGATTCTTCATCTTTATATTCTTCACGTGTTATTACTTCTATTTCTTTTTCAGTCATTGGATTTCATCATCCTCTTTAGTTATTTCATTATCTATTTCATCTTCTGTATCTGATATTTCATATATACTATCTTCACTATCTAGTTCATAATCTATATATTCTATCTGCATATATTCTTCATCATCAATTATGATTTCTGTTATTTGCTTTTTCTTTATGTTTCTTGGTGCTTTACAGTCTTTAGCTATATGTCCTAATTTTCCACAGTTATAACAAGTACATTCTGTTAGTTTCTTTTTTGGTCTAAATGATCTTTTAGACTTGTAATTTTTTACATAATATCTTTTTCTTGGTTTTTTACTTTTATATTTTGTTCTATATTTATTATATTTCTTTGTTTTCCATTTTTTATTATATGTATCTGTACATCCAAATTGTGGTGCTGTTTTATTTTTACAACATCTTAAGTTTTTTATTAATATTTTTTCTATTTTTGTTTCTTCTTTATATTTTTCACATAATTGTGCAAACCATTGTTGTAGAAATTTTATCCTAGCTCCTAAAGTATCTGTTAATCCTGCTTCATTCCAATCTTTTATTATTTTAGAATTAAAAGGTTCTGGTAATTTTGTGAAATATAATTTCCTTATTTCTTTGCCTTCTTCTGTATTATATGTTCCTTTATAATAATATTCTCTAAATGCACAAGTATATTCGTCTATATAGCACATATTAACTTTCCTTTCTATTTTTATTTAATTTCATTTATAATTTAGTCAGATGTAAAATCTTTTTCATAATATTCTTTTTGTAGTGGAATTAGTCTAATTATTTCTTTTAAGCTTTCTAATATATATTTTATATATTCTATATCTTGGGTTCTTTGGTATTCTTCTATATTAGTTTTTACTAGATTTGTTAGTAATTTTATACTGTCGGTAGTTTGTTGCCAATATTGTAGGTATATATTATTTATCATGTGTTATCAAAATATAAATCTAATTCATATAAGTCTATTTCTGGTATAATTAGTTCTGTCTAATTTTGTTCCATTATTTCTATTATTTCAAAATTAAGTAATTTCTCATAAATTATTCTTCTTACATCATTGTCAATATTTTTTAGTATATATAGTATAAGTATTTTATAACTAAGATTATCATCTATTAAGTAAGTGTTCATTTTATCATATGATTTGCTAAACATATTCCTTTTAATCTCTATGTCTATTATCCTTATTCATCATATTATAATAAGTTATTTTAATCATCTTTTCTGGTCACTACCATGATTTTCTGCTTCAATCAGTTACCCTAACAGCGCTTCAACTTTGTTTGCTCCCCTAAACGGCTTTCTTGCCTACCGGTTTCAACCTTAGGATGCATAGTCTGGGCTTACCTACTCTTAGCATATTTTCATGGCAAACTTTCTCAAGATGATTTCTATAACAGTACTATTATATGATGGATAATTATAATTTACATATAAGAGATTATCAGGAATATAATAATTTAGCTACTCATAATTATAATATGACATACCTGTTTTTGTAGGTTTTTGATATCTCCTTGTTGATCCATAGCTTTCATATCTTCTTGATGTTCCATAGCTTTCCTGTATTTTTATCTTTAAGAAGTATCTTTAGAGAGAAGAGAGGAATTTTTGGATGCCTGAAGATGCAGCCTGGTTTTTATTCATAATCGAAAGGCTATTTAAAGATTACAAAAATGACTCTTACTGTTCATGAATGACCTTTACTGTTCATGAGACTGACTCTTACTATTCATGAACGACCTTTACTGTTCATGAGACTGACTCTTACTATTCATGAACGACCTTTACTGTTCATGAGACTGACTCTTACTTTTGTAAAGTAAAGAACTATTTACTTTACGACTTTTACAAAAAACAAAATAACATTAAAGAAAAGAAAAGAATCTAATAAATCTTTTACTTTATCTTGTCTGCCATAGTTTTTGTCGTTTAGTTTGTCGTCTTCTTCTCGATTATTCCAGTTGTACGTCTGGAACAATGTTATCTTCTCCTTTGCATTTTGAGCATATGTGGTCTGGGTATTTGTGACTGATTAGCTTGCAATATCTTGTTAACAGTTCTGGAGAGATGAAATTCGTCCTTATAGCTCTTGTGATTGTAGGTTGTTCTGGTTTTAAAAGACTTAAGACCCATTGTCTTAATTCTTCCATATCTGCTTCTCGTATCTCTCTGCAATTTGAATATATCATTGTTTGTTCTCTTGAATAATAACTCCAAATCGCATTCTGATTTAGGTAGTTGTTTGCTAGTTCATTTAGTATAGTGGATATTCCAATAATCCTTTTATTTGCATAAAAGTCTGGAATATTTATTTTTTCTATCTCTTCTTGTTCTTCTATTCTTTCTGGTATGAGCATTTCTCTTGTAAGTCTGATCTTGATAACTTGTATGATAGGCTTTATTTCTTCATATACTATCTCTGCTGTAGCTGAATAAAATCGTATATAGAATAACGTTCCTTTAGTTATTCTTCTGTATTGCATAAATGCTCTGTGTAACTCCGGTATGGTAGCAATCTCCTGTCCTGTTTGTGTATATACAGTATCTAGTAATCCATAATTGTAGCAGGTGGCTATTAGTTTTGCACTTGCATTTGGTAGTGCTATTAATTTATTGTATCCTGTTAGATAATGGGTAATATAATCTTCATTTGGATTCTGGGTAGTTTGGGATCTTGGGTTTTTATTTAAAAAGTTTTGTATTTTGTGTATGTTGTCTATATATGTACGGGTTATATGATTGTATGTCTTTTTGGCTTGGTTCAGACTTTCTTTGTAGGTATTTATCTGTGGTGGTAGGAATATTTCGTTCTGGGTATTTTGGATATTTTTCTGTACGAATGGTTTTGAAAATAAATTGTTCATATTTATGTTTGTGTATCTAGGTTTAATTTCTTCCTTCTTCTTTGCAGATGAACTGCTAGCTGTGCTGCTTCCTGCAACTGTATTTAACAAACTGTTATGAGTTTTTAGGTGTTTCTCAACGTCACCTTCTAGCTCTGGAATTTTAGACACTTCCGATTGTCTTATCTCCGCATTTTTTAAGTCATGCTGCTGACTACTAGCTGTTTTTCTTATTATCTGTATCTCTTCATCCATACTTTCCACTTTCTTACAAAGTGTAGTCATGGCTAAGAGTAGATTTTCCATTGTATTATCTGGATCAGTTTGGGTAGCTTTGTCTTGACAAGTAATCTGCAACAACATTCTTGTTAGTAGTGATTATTTCAATTGTAAATGTAAAGTTTAATATATTTAATACCAGTCTGCGTATTTCTTTTGTTGTAACTGAATCTTGTACTTTTCTGGTTATCCACCATTTTACTTGAGTATTATCTGTTCTTACAATAAATCTGTTGTAAACTATATATGGTTCAAATGCTAATAAACATTTATATAATGCAAATAATTCTTTTCTATTTATCTCCCATTTTTCTTGTGGTTCCGTATAAGATCCTGAATAATACCTGCAATGATGTTCTATTTTTTCTTTATCATATTTATATTTAAGAACTCCTCCATAACTATGATTACTCGAATCTGTTTCTACAATGTAAGTAAATTTCTTATTTTCATCTGGGAAGTATAATTTTGGTAGTTTCTTACACAATATTTTAATCTTCCTTATTTGTTCTTTATCTTTTTCATCGAACCCATATTCTACATCCCTTTTTAGTTTTTTCTGTAGAGGTTTTAGATTTTCTGCTAATTTAGATATATATTCTCTTACTTGGTTTACTAATCCTAAGAATGATTGTAATTTCTTTTTTGTATCTATGTTTTCATCAAGATTGATTATTTTTTGTACTATATGTGTTTGCATTTTTATTCCATTTTTATCTATTTGTATTCCTAAAAAATTCTATTTGATTCTTCATAATTTCTGCTTTGGTTTTACTTAAGCTTATACCAGAGTTTTCTATAATATGTATGAATTTTTCTAATAATTTTATATGTTCATCTTGTGTTCTCGAATATAGTAATATATCATCTATATATACTATACGATTTTCTAGTTGGTTAAAATAATTATCCATAAAATGTTGGTACCTTCCTGGTGCATTTTTATATCCAAATGGTAAAACATTCCATTCATAAAATACTTGTGGTACTGTAAATGTTGTTAGTTTTTTAGATTCATCTTCTAGTTTTAGATGGTAAATTCCTGATTTAGAGTCGAATTTAGTAAAGTAATTATATCCTTGGATTTGTCTTATTTTTAATATCTTGTAAGGTATTGGATAATTATATGTTTTAGTTTTTGCATTTAAATTTCGGTAATCTATAACCATTCTACTTTTTCCTCTTTTTTGTTCACTATGTTTATTTACTATAAATGCTGGACTTGTATTTTTACTATTACTTTCTTGTATATACTTGTTATCTAATAATTCTTTTATATGCATTTTAAATTCTGTTAAGTCATCAAAGTTATATTTTAAGGGTTTTTGTGTTATTATACTATTTTCTTCTATTAGTTCTATTTTTATTTTTGTCTTATGTTTATTCCATCCTTTTAGAGGGTTATCATTATATAATTTTTCTAATTCATTCTGGATTATTTTTACTTTGTCTATTGTAAATATAATAATTTCTAATTGAGTAATTGTATTTTTACTTATATTTTCTAATTTTTGTGTGATTTTTTCATTTCCTCTTATCCATTCTGTAGTTTTTCGTTGTTTATTATTTACTCTTTTTGCTCCTACTTTATTTTTACATGGTGTGGTAAACCACCAGTGTGTTTTTGTTATTATATGTGGGTATAGTTTCTCTAGAAATGGCATTCCTAGTAGCATATCTTTCGTAGTGAATTCAAAGTTATATATTTCTTCTATAATTAATATTTTATCCCATATTCGTATTTTTACATTCTTGGCTTTGTAGTTAATCATACTTCCTTCAAAATTAAATCATGTTACTACCATAGGTATTTTTAATTTTTCCCATTTATCCGTTGGTAAACAATTATATTTACATATATTAGCTTCTGCCCCTGTATCTATCATTGGTGTATAGTATCTATTATAATATCCTTCTACTATGATTTTTGCGAGTATATATATTTTCATTCTTCTGTTCTTTTTATTATTATTTTCTTATCTTTGTATGTTATGGTCAATTGCTTATCTCCTAGACTGTATGGTTTTACTTTTTCTAACCATTTTATTCCTAGTGTAATATTTTCGTTTTCATTTTCTTGACATATTTTAAATTGTATTATTAAAGGTATTCCTCCAATAATTATTTCTTTTTCTGTTATTCCTTCATTTATTATTAATTCTCTAGGTAATTCAGGGCATAATTGTTCAGTAGTTATTATTTCAGCTTCTGTTACTAATTCTCTTGTAATATAGTTTTCTTCTTGTTTATTATTGGTATTTTGGCTTTTCCTTTTGTATATTTACAGTCA